>NW_006921082.1:21347-24922 GCF_000392275.1 Phaeoacremonium minimum UCRPA7 | reverse complement strand
CTTATATTCAGGGGTAAAGTTGCTGAGGTATGCCACCAAAGTCAACTACTGAAAGAAATTTGATATACACTCAGCTTTTTCGTCAAAGATCATAATGCATAGCGTTTGTCATCGTCTACGGATAAGCTAACGTACCAAAAAGTGATTAATCGATCCGTGACTGGTCCTCAGCAAGGCTGCTCATGCAAGCTTGACGTCCTCCGTTATCGTACCCGCTGCTTCACCATGCTTCAGTCCATAAGCATCTGCTATTCTTCTTCCGACACTCTCGCCGCTCCAGTATGCGCCAGTCGCAGTACCCAGGGCAACAAAAGGAGCAGTGTGTTCGCCAGCTAACCACAGACCACGCTCGGGCACACCCTCTCGCATGGCCTCTATGTCCTTGTCACCTTCCTGTAGGCCAACCTGAAAATTTCCATAGCTTCCATTTCCCGCCAGGTCATCATGAAGCCAATCAGTTGCGAAACAGGCGCTGGGCTGACAGTCGGCCGAGTCCTTCTCAAAGTGCGGCATGAGTGAATAGTAGGGTCTGAAGAAGTCATACAGATATTTGTCCTTTGCTTCCTTGTTAGGCAGCTTTGAGACAGTATCCGTAAGTACTTGGGACTCTTCACCATATATGTAGAATAAGAGGGTCGGATGGGCTGCTGAAGGTGCTAGTGATCCCAATTCAACCACTTCATGAGTCCACCTCTTCGGATTTGATTCCAGGTCATAATTGGGGGATAGCCACTGGCAAAACCCCTGAATGATTCGGCCGTTCTCGTCAGAATCAAGCCAGAAGGCTTTCGGGAAACTGATATAAACCTGGGTACAACGGTATTAGCTCCAATACATTTGAGACAGCTCACCACTTAGGACGTCTCTTACCTTCTCCAAGCATCCGTAGCCTATACTCCCGATTGCCCTGACGAGACGGGTGGGCAAGGGAGGCTCAAAGGCTCTCAGGTTCTGTTGAAGCCAGCCTAAAGGGACAGTCACTACAACTTCATCGAATGTGAAATGCTCGCCGGTCGCCGTGATTACAGCAATTTTCTCATCTGCCGTGCCTTTAGTGTTAATGAAAGCTACCGTCTTTTCAAACTCAATCGATGCGCCATCGATAGCAGGCTTTGCGATATCGTCTAGGATCTTCTCATACGTGCCAGCACAGAATAAGTTTTCTGAGATCTATCAGCGGGTACCAGTGTATAATATAGGCTAGCACAAGTCACTCACCTCCCTCAATGCATTCTTCCAGCCAAAAGAACTTCAGGCTCTGCCGCTCAATAGGACTCCCGACAAAAGCGCCCCAGAGATCAGCCATCTGCATCACAATCTCTCGTTGCCTCTTCCAGTTCTCTATCGATTCCGGAATACGCTCCACTATCCTTCTCTTGAAGAAATCTAATAAGCTCTCCTGGGGGTCAATGGAGGCGGAGTGTTCGCCAGAGTATTCGAACGCGTCCTTCACAATGTCCCACATGATAGTAGAATAGTGTTCGCCATCCGCAGACGAAAAGAGCTCGCCAGACTCGTTGAAGACAAATGACCTTGTGTCCCAACTGCCAACGGCAGTGTTTGTCTTCTTCGCAATGTCTAGGATTGGGTTGTCGTTTGTGCCGTGAATCCAGTTTGGGCCTTCGTCAACCAACTTGCCATTTGGCAATCTGTGCTGATGTACTCGACCGCCCACACGGTCCCTTCCTTCTAGAATAGTGACATTAAATCCATTCTGAAGAAGGATATCGGCGCAACGGAGACCAGAGAGACCAGCGCCGACAATCCCAATGTGCGCTTTCGGGCGATTTTGTGCCTTCTATGATTTAGGTCAGTGAGATCTCCCGTCTCAGAGCATTGTCCCCTAGGCCTCTAAACAAGGAATCCAGTCCTTGTCCTACCAGGAGCGTCGCCGTTGTATACTGCTATAATCGCCATACCACCATGATGTCATCACTATGAGGTATATGAGAAACTGGCTCACCTCGTGACTTGTGTCCATGTCTTTCATGGTTCTTATTACCTGGTGTGAGTCGAGGCCAAGAACGTGATGATAGCGACAAGACGTCAAGTCTTGATAGATACGGGATGCGCTCCGTCTCGACGGACTAGTAACGGAAATCGAATAAGCATCCATATTTTGAAGAGCTTCAAATGTGAAGTGTAACAGAACTAGTAAGAAAATCGCAGGTCAAAGAGAAGCCAGGGATGGTAACTTGGAGATATCAAGTGTGCGGCTCAAGCGACCGCCCCGCAGTTCATGTAGGACAGCACAGAAGGCCAGGTCAACTTGCGAGGTTGCAATGACACAATTCCAGTCCGGCGGCAATGCCAGCAAGAATGGCCAGAAATGCACTTGCACCAGGGAAAGCGAAGTTATGAAGTCTTCGAGGTGAAAGATAGGGAGGGGATTGTCACTAGCGTCTTTGCTCCGGCAGCTAAGCTCCCCAAGCTAGGGGAGAAAGCACGACCTCACTAACTACCCGCAGGCTGAGCAACCTCTAGACGGAAGAGAGAAGGTGGTGGTGGTGGTGTCCTACCCATCTGCTAGGCAGTCACAATGCTCCGCTCCTTGCCTTATCGCTTGTAATCTGATAGATAAGTCCCATGGAATGCAGGTGCTGACATAAAGCTTTCATATATGCCAAGAGCATTTATGGTTAGGTTAGATTGGGACGCGGAAGAAGATCCCACTTGGATAGCTGGGAGGGAAGGACAGGAAAGCGTCGGCCATGTAACAGCACCTAGATTGGAGCGCAGAAAGCAGGTAGGGCGATCGACTTGTAAAGCCGCAGCCAATAGCAAGGTGTCCACGAACCATGCCAGACACTGGGCTGGCTCATTGAGACCACGACTTTAGACTGACGGAGCATTATGTGGCCAGAGGTTCCACTTGATACCCTCTGGAGATGACTGGTAATTCCAGGCTTTGTTCAAATGGCAACTTGCTGGTTATCGCTATGATGAATGAAGTGGCACTTACAAAACCCGAACTGTAGTGCTACGGCCAACTCGAGAGGCAATCGATGATGCGAAACAAACGAAAGTCATGGAAGGAGGATTTAACCTAGGAAAAACATCCAGACTAGCCTTGGTAGTAACAAGCTTTTCAGGACTTGATAATCCCAGCTGCTAGGCAGTGCCCTATCTGTTCAATCAAAGTGGGAATGAGCACAGAAGCGTGAAGTCTTCCAACTTCTGGTCGAGTGGCCACTGAATCCTCCATGTCGGAGGCTCGGACTGAAAGAACGCCGGGTGGGGCTGAACTCTCCAATTCAGACTGTGTAGAATTCCAATTCGATATCACATCTTGAAGTTTGATCGTGACAATGACCGGTCATTTCAAGATCGAGAAACCATGCCAGTCTTTTGGGAAACAACTCAACAAACGACCTCGGTGGTTCAAGAGATATCAAAATGTGGAGAGCCGAGGATCTCATCTCAGGAACCTCGATGGGCGGCTCGGGGCTCTCGTCATCTGGGAGATGTGGGGTCTGACCCCTGCCAGCCTAGAACGAGGCCAACAAGGGTGCGCCGTCCCCCGCAAACATACTCCTCCGCCAGGGTAATGAATGTTAATTATTGAAGGGTGAGGA
>NW_006921082.1:17823-21214 GCF_000392275.1 Phaeoacremonium minimum UCRPA7 | reverse complement strand
TTATTACCATGGCGGAGGAGTAGACTGTCTTCAGCATCTTGCCATTTCTCCTGTGCTGAACTATGTCGAAATGTCGACTTGTGTCTGTGATATTTTTTAGACTTCAACCCCATTACTCCAATTAAAATGCTAGCTGATATCTAGTATGTCTATGTTGACTTGTTTGAGATACGTCTCACTTTGACATTCACATGAAAATGTTCCGTGGATTAACTCCCTGCTTTGCCTCGTCCAATGAGAGGCCACCAAATATAAGCCTGGTCTAGGTAGGGCTAAGCTCCCCTGTTGCTAAGACCGCGATCAAGACAAGCCGAGGCATTCATTCCTCAGCGCCCTGGTGGTCATTCGGCCAGGGCACGACAGACTTGGGACTCGAGATGATTAATCCTATGCTGACCGTCTGTCTCTCTGCTTGTTTCAACCTGTTTGAAACTTCTCTTCACCAGGACAGCACCGTCTCTTGACATCTTCTGTACCCGCCATAGCATTCTTGTCTCGTGTATTATTACCAGCTTTCCCCAATCGTAACCTAGTCCAACGCCACTCCGCGATCCCTCCTCATCCGGCCGCTACCATGGCCATCGAGGTCCCGTCCAAGACCTTCACGCGCGAGGAGGTCGCCAAGCACAACACCGAGGACTCGGTGTGGTTCGTCATCGACTCGGTTGTCTACGATGTGTCTGACTTCGTCGACGCCCACCCAGGCGGCGAGGCCGTCCTGCGCCAGGTCGCCGGCACCGATGCTACGAGCGACTTCTACAACCTGCACCGCCACGAGGTGCTCGTCAAGTACGCCGACCTCGCCATCGGCACCCTCGCCGGCGAGAAGCCCAGCGTCATCACCCCCAAGCCCGGCGACCTGTCACTCGTCCCCTACGCCGAGCCCCTGTGGCTCACGCCCTCGTTCCGAAGCCCCTACTACAAAGACAGCCACCGGCGGCTGCAGCGTGCGATCCGCGAGTTCACAGAACTGTACATCACCCCCGAGGCGCAGGAGAAGGAGCGCGATGGCACGCACATCAGCCAGGGCTTGATTGACCGCATGTCCAAGGCGGGTATCCTGCACATGCGTCTCGGTCCGGGCAAGCACCTGCAGGGCGTGGAGCTTCTCGGCGGCGCTGTTGAGCCGAAGGAGTTTGACTACTTCCACGACCTCATCATGGCACAGGAGATGGTGCGCGCCAACGCGAGAGGCTTCCAGGACGGCAGCCTGGCAGGAATGGTCATTGGCCTGACCGCCGTCTTGAACTTTGCCAATGACGAGAAGTTCAAGAAGAAGATCTCGGATGAGGTGTTCAGCGGGAAGAAGAAGATTTGCCTGGCCATCACAGAGGCATTTGCTGGAAGCGACGTCGCCAGGTTACGCACAACTGCAGTTAAAACCCCTGATGGCAAACACTATATCGTCAACGGAACAAAGAAGTGGATCACGAATGGTGTGTTTTGTGATTATTTTGTGACAGGGGTCCAAACTGATAAGGGGTTGAGTGTGCTTCTAATCGAGCGAGGTGAGGGCATAGAGACAAAAGCAATTAAAACCTCTTATTCTGCGGCAGCAGGGACAACATACATCACCTTTGACAATGTCAAGGTCCCAGTCGAGAACCTGCTTGGAAAGGAGAACCAGGGCATCTACGTCATCCTCAGCAACTTCAACCACGAGAGATGGACCATGGCCTGCGCGACGATCCGCTACAGCCGGACCGTCGTAGAGGAGTGTCTCAAGTGGGCACACCAGAGACTGGTGTTCGGGAAGCGCCTCATCGATCAGCCGGTGATTCGACTAAAGCTCGCCAAGATGATTGCGCTCGTGGAAGCAAACCAGTCTTGGCTGGAGACCATCACCTACCAGATGTGCAACATGCCGTACTCCGAGCAGGCCAAGTTTCTCGGCGGTCCGATAGGTTTGCTCAAGATGAGCTGTACGCGAGCAGCTCACGACATTGCCGATGAGTCTGTTCAGATCTTCGGTGGACGGGCGTTGACCCAGACAGGCATGGGGCGCGTGGTTGAGAATTTCCAAAGGACGTACAAGTTTGATGCAATCTTGGTGAGTTAAGCCCGTGCAGGTCCCCCCGAGGCCGCGGCCCAAAATTCAGATATGAACACATACTGATCTGTCCGCTAGGGTGGTGCTGAAGAAGTCTTGGGCGACCTTGGCGTTAGGCAGGCAATGAAGTTCATGCCGAAGGCAATGTTGTAAGATACTAAAGGGAGTGCCCATCATCCTATGTTAGAGGTAGCTTTAGTTTGCATTCTCGACATCTTTGGCCAGGCTATAGGTACCTAAGTAACCTACACTGTAGAACGCAGCACTGTCAACAGAGACTACATAATTGCATACAAATATCACATCGCATCGTCGCTTCAGGTGAGCGAGGGCGAAATTTCCATCACTCAAGTTCATTAGACAAAATGTGCCAAGTCAGGTTTTAATCATTGAGGTTTCTAGAGAGACCCTATCATCCGTTATGATCCATTCCTAGCATTTACCCACCAAAGCCCGTGTATCGTCGTGAGAGTGCTGTAACATGTCGAATTTATTCGACGAAAATGAGCAAGCAAAACAAATGGGTAGGTCAAATGTTTGAAGGCCGAGGCATTCCTGAACTCCAAGGACCTGTAGACTTTTTTCCCAGAAGCAAAACGATGTGTGCATGGGGGCTTTTATCGTGACGACTGAAATGCAATAAGCGATGTTGTAAAAGGAGAAACCAGAGCCCATGATATCCAGACGACCACCGTTGATCCGACCAAGCTGGCGTGGATGCCCGACGCCTGCGCGCAGGGGCTGTCCACAAGAAACGAATTGTATAGTCGTGCAAAGGTCTTTCCTCGTCAACAAAGATGCCTCAACTAGAAATCTAGGTGAGACCATCGTCCATCAAAGTACTCTCTTGGCGAAAGACCTATGTCCCAGGTCGCGCGATAGCCGTCTGCCTAGGGTGGGCAGCTTAGGCATTGGGGCACTCAGCCTGGACGTGACCGGGCTGCTGGCACTTGTAGCAGATCTTTTCTCCGGTCGAAGAACCCTTGGGGCAGTCGCGAGAGAAGTGGCCGGTCTCGCCACAGTTGTAGCACTTGGAGCCGTTGACACAGTCACCTAAAGCCGTTAATACAAAGTGTGGGCGAGCGAGAGAAGCAACACATACGTGACATGTGTCCAATACCACCACAAGAGTAGCAAGTCTTCTGGCTACCGCCACCGTAGCCTCCGCCGAAGCCTCCACCACCGCCGCCACCGCTGTAGCCACCACCGAAGGAGGACGGGCAGTTGCGGGCAATATGGCCCTTCTCACCGCACTGATGGACTCAAATTAGCTATAGCCGGGTCGGAAAGCAACGGTTCACTTGCCTTGTAGCATTCCTGACCACCACCGCCGCCGCCGCC
>NW_006921082.1:14304-17798 GCF_000392275.1 Phaeoacremonium minimum UCRPA7 | reverse complement strand
GGCAGTCACGAGAGATGTGGCCGGGCTGTCCGCATCGGTAGCACGTCTTGGCCTCTCTAGGGCCCTCCGGGCAATCACGGCCTGCGACTTGTTAGATGTGCAGAATTTCGCAGATCGAACGCTTTCACTCACTCATGTGACCCTCGCCTGAGATCAACGAATCAATGGTCAGTTGCAAGTAAACCTGGAGAAAGATGCATTTTAGACATACCGCCACAGTTGTAGCTATGCCATTGGTCAGTCAACGTTCGAATTGTCCATTCAAAGGGGGCATGAGGGTTCTCACCATTTGGCTGCGCCACGGTTGGGGCAGTCACGGGCCTGTGATATGAGATGTCAGTTTTCGATCAATCAGGTACTTAATTCAATCTCTCAAGCCAGCACTTGGTGCATACCTGGTGAGTAGTTTGGCCGCCTAAAAATTCTTCTTGTCAGACTTCGCGCACACCACATCAATTTTCAATACGATAGTAAGGGGTAGTAGAAGTTGTAGCCTGAATAACGGCTCTTAGAACTGGTTCGTCATGACATGTGGTGACTCAATAGTCCCCATGATGAGGACTGTGAGTTTTTCCAATGTGAGAACAGGATCAGGCTCATATGAGAGAGGTAAAGGCCATCTCAAAAACTTTTCGCCAATACGGCTACAGCCGAATGGGTTTGAATTTTCGCACCCGACATGTATAATGGTGTACAATAGAGAGAAGCAGGGGTGGAAGTGAATGCCAGGCAAGGGTCATAGGACGACCGGAGCCTTTTATGAGGTGATTGGGGCTCGTGGGACAGATGAACAACGCGGACAGGGCTCATCAAGGGACTCACAGGTGAAGCAGGCACGGCCGCCGCCAGTGTTTCCACCGAAATCCATGTTGTATTCTGGCCTTGGTAGTAGGGCTGAGCTTGATGGTAGGGCTGAATAGATGTCAGGACGATTGGCTGTGTCCAAAGAGGTGTCAGTAGGTGGCAACCAGGAACCAGAGTGCTGGGTCGGATTGAGAGAAGGTCGACGACTGCTTGTCTGCGGTCGAGTTGAAATTTGGAAAAGCGCAAAAGCCTTTTCGAAGCTGGGAAGGTGGGGGAGGCGCTGAAGATGTGGGGTACCTACCAGATTACCGATCGATTTTTCGTTGAGATTGAGATGGGAAAGTTTTCGGTGAGCGGTGAGCGAGAAATTGGAGGGAGAGATGTCTGTTTGCGCAAACCCACAAACGAACAATGTCGAAGGAGAGAAAATGAAGAGTGTCGACGACGAAGGTCCGTAGTGCAGAGCGTACGCAGTAGTGTATGTAAGGGAGACGGAATGAGAGAGGTGGATGGGATGGGCAGAAAGCGGAGAGACCGGGGACTTGCCTCTGTATTGTACTTTGTATGGTGCGGTAGGTTCTTCCGTTAGGAAGGTAGATACGGTGGTAGGTAGGTGTGTAGTAGTAGTAGTGGTAGATGGTGCGTGTCCTTTGGAGAAATCAAGAGACAGACACAGAAAAGAAGTGGGTAGGTCTCAAGGCCAATTTATCTGAAAGGTCCGACAAGAGATCTGCGTGGTGAAAATTCGGTTCTTCTCTACTTTGCGGCAGCAGGCCGGGTGCTTTTTTTTTTCTTGCTGGCTTGCCCTTGTGCTTGTGATGGGGAGTTCTGTCTGGGCTGGCTGGCTGGCTTAGGTTTCTCACGTTTGCCAGAATACGGTGCAGTGCGGGTGCATGTGTGCAGTGCAGCAGGGGCAGGTGGGCAGTCACTGCAGGAGGAGGCGACTAAGGTAAAGGTGTAGGTAGGTAAGGTACGTAGTACGCTCATCTACCCACAGCAGTCGAGGGAAGGTACAGTGCGTAGGTATGACAAGGTAGCCTTTGGGCAGGTACTGTGCGCTTCGGCCGGTCGGTGCTTCCCAGGCTGTTCTACGGACAATACCACAGCATCACAGTGAGGCAAGATCTTACGCTACTATGCAGGTCATCGTTAGGTACCTCGACTCTAAGGGGACAGGACGGGATGAAGAACGGTGACTGGGCAGGCCCGAGGAGCGCTTCAGTCAGTTTGGAAAATGCCCCGATGAACCGCATGGCAGGGGGTGAGTTGGAAGGGTGTGCAGAGGTGGAGATGGGCAAGTCTTAGCCTCTTACTATGTAGTCTTCGGGGCACGGAGCTTGCACCTCACACACAGCGGCGACGAGGTTTTCACTCAGATACAGATACTGTGGTGTAGTATGGTATGTATGTACAAGGTATTCTTTTTTGGAGAAATTTTGGGAAGGAACGGCGTAAAACTTGTGGGCTGTCTGTGTGTGGAAGGTGGGGCACAAATGGGAAAACCCCCTTGGACAGAGCCGAGATATTTCCCCTCGCCTGATTGTTTAGGTACAGTTGCGTAGCAATGTAGCACTGAGGACGCTTCGCCAGTCCCTTGCATGTTAAGGGAGGCAGGTACCTTTCATAAGCTCCCAGTCAGATGCAAACGGCCAGCGAGCGGTTGAGCCACCGAATGAGCCCACTCCACTCGCTCCTGCACGCGATAATTAGGGTGCAGTGGCTTGATGAATTGGATGGATGGATGGATGTGCCAGAGTCGAAGACGGAACTGAGCCGGAGCGGCAGACATTCGTGTGTCGTATCAAGTGCGATGCTCGGAGAGCAACGAGTTTGAACATCAAGTAGCAAGTGTATGGTCCATCGGCCTGTGCTGTCGAGACTAAGAACCATATCTTGACTGTAAGGTACATGTAGGTAAGCAATGGATGCTGCATACTGATAGACACCGGGTTGTCAAGCCTCTTGGAGACCGGCCGTCTCGATGTGCAGAATCCGATGCCCGTGCCATCTCGCACGGATCAGCTTGCTTTCGGCCCAGCAAGGGACATCAGTGGTAACTCGGACATTCGGGCCTTGGAGACGACAGCATCTGTTCTGGCCATCCCCAATGCGCTGCAACGCATGCTCTATCAAGGAATTCCACCACATCTACTCCAAAAGCACTTATTACGCGGGCTAATCAGACCGCATTCTGGAAACCTTCAAGACAGACGTCGGCCCAGTCCTGTGACTCTCCAGATACTCAATGATTGAGCCGCACGGCAAGTTCCTTGCCTTTCCGGCGAGCCTGGTATAGCTCTGCGCCACGTGTAAAAGAACATCCGAGGAAGCTTGGCGGAAGGATATCGAACCCTCTCAATTCATGCGTAATGCTTCATCTTGGGCGATCCATGAACACGTCCGTGACACGGGACAATGTGTGCTCTCGGTTGCGCCGAATGCGCCCTGGCTGAGATATCCGACCAGCCCATGGATCTGACCGTCTGAACTTACCCTGCCTTCCCTGTCAATCATCGTCGAAGATGTGCGATCCTGTTCATCCAGCAGCCGTATCGCTTGTCCTAGTTTGATTGTCAGACTTGCCGCACCACTCATGCTTCCCTTGATTGCGCCTGCGCAATTTCCTCACGGCAAGTGCTGAGTTCTGACAAAAATGTGGCTCTCACGCAATTACGGTTTGATCCGGAGAC
>NW_006921082.1:4138-14231 GCF_000392275.1 Phaeoacremonium minimum UCRPA7 | reverse complement strand
ATTAGCAACCACCTTACTTTACTATGCTCCATTGTCTTGTTGCACAAATATCTGTGACTTTGGCCATCCGCAAGCGTCCATAACGATAATCTCCCCTAGACATCTCCCGTGCCGGAAGACAGCATTCCGAACGGGAAATGAGAGTTGGCTTGCAAGCAAGTGTAAGAGAACCGTCGCTGTCATATCGCTACCTGGTCGAGATCACCTTTGCCATCGATCAAACGTAGGTGGTCATAGTCTTTGCTGTACATTGAAGAGCCGTGTAATTGGCTACGCCATGCTTTCCTGCGACTAAAGGTCTGCTCTTGTGGTCATTCTGCAAATCAATCATGACAGGTAAACGTCTTGCACACCTCCGCAACCAGCATACCACCAGAGTGCCGGCAAAGTAGGTCAGATGTACAGATAATAGCGTTACAGAGCATATTGGTGTGTTGAATTTCGCACAAAATGACGACAATGGACCAGTGCAGCTTTGAACTTGTGCCGGATGAGCAATGCCACGGCTAGATTTCCCCGAGAAGATGCAGGGCCGGCCGAGGGGCGCCTGAGAGTGACACAGGGGTCTTCAAAGCAAATCCACGAATGCGACGTTGAGATCAACGCCAAGAGTAGGTATATTACGTTCCTCCGACCCGCGCACTCCAGGGTCTTCGACGAAAGATGGCCAAACTGGCCTCATGATGGTCTGTAGCCATCCGTGGTCAAAATCAATAATTAGTATTGCCAATTGAAGCCAAATAGTCCAGTTCTTTAATCGAGGAAGGCACACGGGTAATCATGTGATATGGGTGGATCCTGTCAAGCTTGGAGCGGGAGGAGCAAGGAGCTTGGGCCACCCAGTATTTATGATTCTGCTGGCGACGATTTTTTGTCCTGCCTGTTCTTTCTGCTCCTCAAGCATCGTCCTCATCAATGTCGCGCTTCCATGCCACACACGGAGAGACTGCTCATCACAGTCTCTCATAACCTGCATGTGAGAAATTCGGAGTATGCTTCAACCATACCTTAAGCCGCTCACGATTCCGTGGGCGGCCGGGTCTGCCTGTGAGGGTCTGGCGTCAACGACGTTTGCAATTGGCATCAGAAAAGCAGGGTTTGGAGGCTTCCATGTATACCCGCAAGGGGAAGATGGGAGCAATCCATCTACCTATGGGAGAGTCATTGCGAAGCTTGTGCCAAAGTACTTGAGTGCGATGTGCGACATGGTGCTCTTTCGAGAGCGCCATCATTCAATTCCGATTATTCTGATGAGGGCGATGCTTCACCACTTTTTTTAACCCAGGTACGTTGTACACTCTAAGAAGAGATATTCTGGCTATAGGATACTGCTAACGATAAGTTTGGTTACTCTCTATTTCACAGGCCTGATGGGATCTCCTCAACACATTGCTTGCTTGGTTAGGGAGGTAGGTCACTCTATAACAACAATTTGGGAAGTCGATCCGTAAGCGTATATAGAGTAACACTGCTTCGACCTTCTCCTGTGACATGGCAATTATAATTCTATTGGGGTTCGAGTGGGAGTGACTCACCTCATGTTGACTTTCGAGGGCTGGCGCACGTGACCTGCATCGTGATTAGGCGAACCTGACCTGTTAGAGCTGTTAAGGGTTGACCGCGTTCTCCAGCACCAAGACGCGTCGTAGACCGCCACTATGATCCAATGATTTACCTGTAACACCACCACAGATCTTTTCAACCATGGACTGAAAGTAGGACGGCCGGGTTGAAGCTATGACGAGCTGGTCTGAGAAGGGGCGCCCTGCCCTTTTTCAGGCCCTGGAAGCAGTCTGCAGGCAGATTGACCAAGATCTCAACACAGGTGCGTATCACAGAAGGTGGCACCTGGACTGTAAGGACTGATTGGGCTTGGCAGAACTCAAGCAGAAGGAGGATGATGGAGTTTGCCTGCAAAGACAGGTATCGGACGGCAACAGCACTATAAGTCGTCTGGAGAAGGAGAATGCATCACTGAAGGCGGAACTCGCCCAGCTTCGCGACTCTATCAAGCGCAATGGTCTATCATCAGGTGGGAACGGCACAGTCACGGGCGTGACTGAGCGTCAGCCGTTGGGCAACCTGTCTCCCAACAAGGTCATGGGTTCTGGGGCTGCAACTATTCGTCCTGACACCAAAGAATCCTCGGCCCACCTGCGTCTCCAACAGAACTATGCAAAGCTTACAGCTAAGTACAAGGCAGTCCTCCAGGCCCGAGACCAGGAAAGGGCTGCACTGAAGAAGAGGAGGGACGACTGCAATCAATGGGCTAATTATTGCGACTCGCTCGAGGCTAAGATCAAGAAACTAGAGAAGGAGACGGGGGCTGTTGGTCGTCAAAAATCGCCGAAAATCATTGGTAAAACGGATGCCACAATTCAGCAGCTCCCATCAAAGCCAATGTTAACAGACCAGGTTGAGTCTGGAATTATTTCGGGTGTGCAGAGTCCTATTTCGAGTTTCGGTGCAAATGTTGCTCAAGACACAGATCATCGTAGCTTAGCTTTGGCGAAAGCAAATATTCCCGTTACACCTTCGGGCCCTCGACCAGACCATGAGACAGACATCCCGGGCCAGGACTCTGCTAATGGCGGTCATCCTGAGGATGGCGATCTACCCGCGCGAACGATTCAGCAAGCCAAATCGATTGGCATTATCATTAAAGAGGAGTCATCATCAGATGGCCCGGTTTTCGTGTCAGAAAGACCAGTCCGAAAGAGGAAACGGGATGCTGTTGAATCAGAAAATGGTATCAATTACGTTCGACCCAAAAGTGAGCACAGCAGTTCAGATCCGGTCTTACTCGGAGCATTACAACATTTCTCTCCGCACGAGAGCATTGATCTTGACGAAGCTGGTGATGATAACTCAACCCCGAAGAAGCGCCGTTCCGAACTTGAGACCGCTCTCAGGCATGCTATAGACGCTCAAGATGAAGCATTTCTCAACATGCGGGCGTCCAAGAGACACCAAATGCATTTGAATGCTATCAGGGATATGCCGACTACGAATGACTTTTATTTACCTGAGGATCATCAGTCTAAGGGCATTTATGACCAGGAAGATCATGTCAAGAAGCATCGGCAGCTTAGACTATTAGATCAGGGGGTTAAGGACCTCGCTGAAGACGAGGATAGCCTAGGTGATGTGAATGTAGCGCCAGGCATTTTGGCCAAATCAGGTCGCTTAGATGCGCTCTTGAATACACCAAGTCCGGACACACGACCGATTATCAACCGGCCCCTTCGACCGAGACAATCAGTGCTCCAATCTGCGTCTCTCGAGTTCACAACTCCTCAGCCTCGTGCTCTTCCATTCTCTCGCAATAAAGAGCCTCGCACTTTGGGGACCCCTCAGCAAGCAACTCCACAGGCAAATGGCGGCTCACTCACAAGTGCCAAGAGGGCTGTGAAGAAAGCATCAACTCCTCTATCGAATGCTAATGAAAGAGATTCTCTCATGCACTCAAACAAAAAGATATCCCTTCGTCAGCTACCTCTGGCAAAGCTTATTCTGACGGACTTCAAGGTCAACCCTAAATTCAACGATGGTCACGACTTTGCCTTTTCCGAGGTTGTCCGTAACAAAGCTGAACGCCAAAATTTGATGGGTTGTGTTGATCCTCAGTGCTGCGGGAAGACCTTCCGTGCCTTAGCTATGCTTGAACGAGAAGGCATCGGTTCATCAGTCACGACAAGATCAGAAGATATCAAGCTGCTGGAGGACTATCTCGGTGCCAATGCTTACCGATTAGGAAGTATGTCACGCGATGAAAAAGAGGAACTGTGGCTAGAAGCCAAGATGCGCGAACTAGCGAATAAGCATGGCAAACACCGCGAGCGATACACGAGAAGATCGTCACCTCCCGGTTTCTGGAACACCGACTTTCCCAGTACACAAGAGCAGCAAAAGGAGAGGGAAGAGGCAACGAAGCAGGAACAACGCCTGGTCGAGGAAAGATATAAAGACGCTATGAGAGGCAATGGACGATGGCTTTTCAAAGACGAGTAGAGTCAGTAAACCGGCGATTCAAGACGAGCATCTTTAGTGGGAGCATGGGTATACCTCGGCATAGCATAATCCTGTCTTCGCTCTGTAGCAGGATGGAAAAAGTCAGTTAATAATTAGGTGATTGTCTTCATCATTGACAAGAAAATAATAATCAAAATACCCAATTATCTGCATGGCAGCATTTTACAGACAAGCCTGGAGCATTCTTGCGCATTTCCTGGAAAGTAACAGTCAAGTGAAGGCCTGAGACAGATATCTCAGATATGATCGAAAGCTCCAGACCTCATTCACCCCCATAGCCATGTAACAAGCGGCAGGGCCAGCTTGTGGTCCAAGCGCTGGACGACGCTAATTATGCCTCACAGCCGTAATTAGTCAAAACCGCCTCTAGGCTACTGCTAGCATAGTCGCCAAAATAGATCGGCTTAAATTTTGTTTCCCCAAAGTGCGCCAGAAAGCAGCCGAACCTCAGAGCACGCTCAACCTCGCCTGAGTCCTTTCTTACATCCTTCCTCCTTGCGCGGCCCATCTCATTGGCACAACACCGCACTTCATCAAGACGCCTTGTGTCTGGATGGACCATCTGAGCTGCCTGTCTTTGTGTCAAGCTCTTAGAAGAGTTAGGAGCTAACAGGGCCAGGTTCCCACGCGCACGCGCAAGAAGCAGCTTAGTCTGCAAGCGGCACCATCACAGTGCCGCGCGACAACGACGACGACACACAGCATCACAATACCAATACAAGCTGAGCTCTGAGCTCGCGATACACCCCATCCGCGACGATCCATCAGCTCATCGAGGCTTCAAACAATATCTTGCAGTGGCCATCACAGCAGTGACAGCCGCTGCAAACTTGTGACTCCCAGGCCGGCAAGATGAACAATCATCTGCCGGCTGGGCGAGCAGCCATGGGGGGAGGTCCACCACCACTTGTCGATATGGGCCAAGGGCCTCGTGGAGGTGGTCCGCGACGAGGGAATAGGCCTCATCAGTACCAGTCGCACTATCATCAACCTGCCAGCCAGCAGTCGATGTATGCCGCCTACATGCAACCTTACCCCAACGCGTATTATCCCCCGATGCCGCCTCAGTTCCCAAACGGAAATATGCCTTCACCGGGTGGCTATATGGGCTACCAAGGATACCCAAGATCGCCTCCGACAATGCAGCAGCAATATGTTCCGATGGTCGTAGGAGGCAATATGGCCCAGCCGTTGCCGTTTAACAGGCCGCCTCCGGCGCAGTCGCCCATCATCTCGACTCCCTATCAACCACCGCCGCCGGTACCGGCACCCATCAGTGTTGCGCCTCCGCCAGCTTCGATTCCCCAGACGCCATCATCTACGCATTCTTCCCAAGCTGTACCACCTCCCATGACACCGCCGACACCTCAGATAGCCGAACCAGTTCAGACACCTCAGCCAGCGCCGCCGCAGGAGTTGCAGTCTCCTCCTCCTCCCAGAGCAATTTTCAGAGCACCTGTGAGCTTTACCCTGTCTTCTTTAGCATCCTTGTATATTAACGAAGCCTACTAGCTCCCGTGGCTGTCTCGGCCTGATGTTCCTTTCCCCGCGAAAACCACGAAGTCACGGCGACGAAGACGGCTATTGGCAGCGGATGCTGAAGATGTGGAGCTGCCTGTCAGTCAACATGAAGCGACCGCGGATCTTGCTGCACAAGCAGAATCTCAGGCTTTTGCTGCTGGTCTGAGCAACGTCGGTTCCAATAAGGTAGATGGCACTGCTTCTACAGTAACACCCACATCAGCTTCGGTCATCGAGCCGCCTCTGCCACGCTCTGAGACCCCTTCAACACAGGAGGTTCCTTCTGAATATGCGACGTCCACTTCACCTACAACCCCTGTTTCCGTTCAACCCTCACACTCGTCTACAGTTGGTACCCCCACTCCGACAAAGTCTTCCAAACCCTCGTCCCGAGCAGCTATTCCTGCCGTGCCGATTCTTCCGGTGCTGCCCAAGACCGGCCCAAGGGAAGCGAGAAGCACTACAGGTGCGGAGAAGGCTACCGTAGAGAAGACAGCAATCGAGGCTCCTGACGCTGCAAAAGTAGACGTCGTCGCTGACACCAACGGGACATCCGTAGAGGAAGACAAGACAGCGGCTCCCTCCGTGAAGTCTGGGCCGAAGACTTGGTCAGGACTGTTTGCAGGCGCAGCTGCGAAGTCAGTTCCTGGCAGTATGGCCTCTGGCGTCAATGGTACCACTCTTATCGACGGAGCTGGGAGCGAGAGCATGGGTCAACCCGGGTTCGCGAAGACAAATGCCAGCTCTCTAGCCGAAGCTTTGAGGGCGTACCGTGTTGGTAGCAGCGAGAAGATCGCTTTTCTTGAGCCGAGAGGTCTCGTCAATACTGGTAATATGTGTTATATGAATTCGGTATGATCTCTTACCTTGCGTGAGCCTGCATCTGGTATTAACTCTCTCGACAGGTTTTACAGGTTCTTCTTTTCTGCATCCCTTTCTACGACTTCTTGGACCAAGCAAGCAAGAAGGCTGCTCATAGCTTCAACAGTGAAACTCCACTTGTTGATGCCATGTAAGTACAATACTCACGCCACTGTTCCCTCCGGTGAACGATTTTAACAAGCGAACACAGGATCATGTTCATGCATGAGTTCAAGATCATTGACTCCGCTGTGTCTGTAGACCAGCTGCGGCGGCGACTGAAATTGGAAGAGCTTGAACAGTATGGAGAGCCTTTCACACCCGAATTCGTGTATGATGCCATCAGGAAACTTCCTCGCTTTGCCAGCATGAGGGTGAGTACATAAAGTCACCTCACTTTTCAGAGGATATTAACATTAACACAATTCTTTCAGCGTGGACATCAACAAGATGCTGAGGAGTTCCTTGGTTTCCTCCTTGAAGGGCTTCATGATGAATGCGCGCAAGTGATGCGTGCTGCCCCTAGCTCCGCTGCTTCAACCGCTCCAAGTTCCTCACTGCCAACACCCACTGCGTCTCACGCAGGTGGCGATGTGGCTGATGATTGGCTTGAGGTCGGCCGCCGCCAAAAGTCTGCTATCACTCGGTCATCTGGACATTCCCATACCTCCTCTCCTGTTACTAAAATCTTTGGTGGCCAACTTCGATCTGAATTCCGTGTTCCGGGCCTCAAGGATTCCGTCACTCTGGAGCCTTATCAGCCACTGCAACTCGACATTGGCGGACAGAATGTTCGCAATATCATTGATGCCTTGAAGGGCTTGACTCGTCCGGAAACACTACGGGGCGACTTCAATTCACCTCGTGGCAAGGACGTTACGGCTACGAAACAGGTCTTTATTGAGTCCCTTCCACCCGTTTTGATCCTTCATCTGAAGCGATTCCAATTCGATGCAGAGGGCAATAGCACCATCAAGATTTGGAAGAAGGTCGGATATCCTTTAGAATTGGAAATCCCCGGAGAGGTGTTTTCTCGACAGAAGCGGAACAGCATTCTGGCAGAAGGCATCGGTCTGCCCAAGTATAAACTTACTGCGGTTGTTTATCATCATGGAAAGAACGCGAGCGGTGGGCACTACACTGTCGACGTCAGGCGGGAAGACGGTCGTGAGTGGGTGCGCCTTGACGACACCGTCATTCGGCGCGTGCGTAGCGAGGATGTCGCCGAGGGTGGTGCCGAAGAGGATGCCTCGAAGCTTGCAGACAATAGTAAGAAGGAAGGTGCCGTCGCTCCTGGTGCGGCAGGCAATCGGTTTGCTGCTATGGGAGATGATGATGGTGACAGTGAGGATGGTTGGCGACAGGTGAGCGCCACAGCGAACGGTGGCAAGAAGTGGAGCAGTGTGGTGAATGGTAGCTCTTCGGGCACCAGTACACCTAAGGGCAAGCCGATCAAGGACAACGTCAAGGATAACAAGGTCGCGTACCTGTTGTTCTACCAGCGGATCTAAAGGCTCGAACCTGATGGGGTTGAAAAGAGGCCAGTATTCTTGTGTCAGGGGGACACAAATCATCAAAATGGGAGAAAACTAAGGCTAGGAAAAGTTCTGCATGGTATCATATCCAGCGACTTGCATACATCCTTTACGGGAGACCAGAGGGTTTCCAACTCAGAGGCTCAATGCCAGGAGGGCGGAGGAGCGGTTCTTTCGAACCGTGGCAGGTCTTTAGACACTCGCTGAAACGCTCCTATAGAGGCATCGCTGGAATCAGAGTGATCCGAAGCGAAGGTGGCAGATCTTAGGGAGCTGCATTGTAGATAGAAGAGTGCGAAGTACTCGGCGATGTTGATGATGACGATGACACGGATGACCTACCAGGCCAGCTTAGACTCTTCATCTTCTAGCCCCTCATAGCATCGGAGATAGTGGCACTATGTAAAATATAAACTTCCTCGTACCTAAGCTGCCTAACTACGCCTTGTGAAGTCGACTACCTCATGAGATAATTGGTTCAATGGGCCCAGGGTAATAAACGAGATCAACTTAACATAAGAAAGTAATGAACGGGCTGGTAAGAGCGTAGAGATGAATAATAATAAGACAGAAAGAAGACACCAAGGGAAAGGATATATGGCATCATTGTGAGGCTCATAGGTACGTACCTAAAAACCTGGGAAGGTGTGAAGCCGTGGGGTTTAGAAGAGTGGTTGCTGGGTGGGTTTCTCCTTAGGCGCGAGGTTGAGCTTGCCTAGCTGTGGCAGAAAAGTCGCGTCGACAAATTCCACACCAACGCTACAGCTCCATTGTCCAGACCAACACCACCGAGCGAAACCCCCAACACCTTCCAGGTTCCTTCAACAAAGGAGACTATCGCCTTTGCCCACGACACAATTCATCTATGCAATAACTGAGCTGCGCGATCATACATCAATACCCCGTAACGCGCTGCGCAGGCGCTCCCCCAGTCTCCCCGGTTGCACCTCAGATCCTCCTCAACCATGTCGAATCGATTTGAGGTCCCGGACGACAGTCCGCCCTCCACCCCAGACCGAAGCTCACGAAGCAATTCCAACCTTTTTCACTTTGGTGACAATCCCTCCACGACGCCAGCAGGCCCTCCTCCTTCGTCCGCCGCAAGCTTCACCCCCGCTGGCGCGCCATCCGCGTCATACCTGGGCAGTTCCCTTATGAAGGGAATGACGGCTCAGAAACCTTCCAGCTTCGGTGGCCAGAAAGCTACGGGATCATCGAAGTCGAAGAATCCATTCGCCCGCGAGTCCAACTCACCCCTGGGCCGGTCCGTTCGTTCAACGAGCGCTCGGCAACCGTCGAGGCTGAGAGAGGAACACGCATACGACGATGAAGACGACGAGGAGGACGAGGAAGAAGACGAAGAAGTGGAAGAGGAAGAGCTGCCGACAAACAGCCGACATGGCGCCTTTGGAATGACCTACGATGCGACAGATGACGATATTGAAGTCGACGAACCAACCAGAGGCTCAGGAGGCCGAGCGAACGCTTTTATGGAGGATTACGATGACGAAGACGCAGAGGGCGATCCTACCGGAGACATGTGGCTCGACATGGACCAAGATGCGCCACTAGATAACGAATTTCTCGGCGATGGCTCCGATCTGATGATGCTTGCGACTCCCGCCGCGAACGACCGTGTGCGGAAGGAGGCAGAAGACATCTTTCGCGCGTCCGCCATGCGCTCGGGAGCCCGGCGACATGAGTTCAAGTGCGCGTCCATTGCCAAGGACTTCTACAGCCAGGCAAGCTATGCACCAGTCACAGAGCCCCCGGAGTTGATCCTCGCCAGCGAGTCGCTGGTCGCGCGGCTGTATAGCGAAGGTGTCGGTCCGGAGGACGACGAGGAGAGATTGGACAGCGCATTGGCAACTGTTACCGGCCAGTTAACTTCATTATGGCAAGAATACGTTGGCAAAATGCCTCAGTCCGATGAGGAGCATGCTGCGGAGATTGGCCCCGGACCGCACGCCTCTTCATTAGAGAAGGCTGCTTACCTAGCTACACTCGTCCTGCAGGTGCACCACACTCGCACGGAAGAAGGTGGAAAGGTCCAGGTGGAGGCACTCCCTGAGACTCTATTCCGATGGCTCTCCGACTACCACAATCCCTACCCAGGCCAGATCCAGGAAGTCCAAAGACACAGG
>NW_006921082.1:0-4064 GCF_000392275.1 Phaeoacremonium minimum UCRPA7 | reverse complement strand
CGCAGACTCTCCTGAGGACAGCAGGCTGGGAGCATGTGAAGGGCAACCGACGAGGCGAGCTTGCCTACACAGGCCGAGCGCTGGTCAACGTGCAACGTGCGGTTCAAGAGACTTGCAACATGCTCGACGACTGTCCTGGCAAGCATGGAAACTGGGACATCTGGAACAGCGATTGGACCCTTTTCCGAATTCGAGCACGTGGCCAGCTGGATCAGCTGAGACGCTTTGCTGAGGGGAAGGAGACAACTGCAGATGATCTGGATGGCTCAATACGTGGTCGCCACTCTGTCGCCGCAACGGCGAGGAAAGCTGAGAGTCAAGTTCCTTGGGAAATATATGAACAACTTAGATTGATCTTCGACATCGCCCTAGGCTCAGAAGAGGCCGTTCTTGCTACCGCCCAAGATTGGTGCGAAGCGACGATCGGGCTTTTTGGTTGGTGGGATGAAGGGAAGAATGACAAGACCATGCATATATCGAAATCGCAAAGCCTTGTGCTGGCAGCGCAGATACAGGACAGCAGCTCCGAGGGTTATCTCGAGCGACTTGCACGGTCCTTCCAGATGGCAGTCGACGCCGAGTTTCATTTCAATTCTCTAAATCCTGTCGAGATTGGCATGGCGTGTGTTTTTGAAGATAACGTCAAGGCTGTGATTGCTATTCTACGAACCTTTTCTCTCCCTGTAGCTTCTTCCGTGGCCGAGATAGCATCTTTAGGCCACTGGCTACCACCACACCAGCCGTCAGCCCTTTACGGATTTGAGGATCTCGACATGGATGATCTCGAAGTCCTTGGGGTTGATCCTGGCAATCCAGATGAAGTGGATGGAGTGAAGGACAACACCCTCATCCAGTATGCCCAAGAGTTGGCAAACTACAAGGAGTTGTCTCTGGTGAAAGACAACGTTGGCATTGCCATGGACGGATGGGAGGTGGCAATTCATGTCCTAGGGCGAATGGACTCTGCACAACGATCAGAAGAAACCGTAGGAGAACTGGTGGAAAGACTTCTAGAAGAAATCGACGTTGATTCCAGCGACATGGTGGAGAAGATATGGCGGCTCCTTAATGATCTCGGCATGATAGTATTCGCTGAGCATACCGCCGAGGTATGTAACCCTTTCCTACGAAGAATCACAAGGCTATCAGGAACTAACTTGAGTTAGCATTACGGAGAGATCCTTAAGAATGAATCTCACAAATATGGCGAGGCTATGTGGTATTTTGCGCTAGCCCATCGACCCGGAAAGGTCCGAGAAGTTATGAATCTCCTCATCTCATACTCCTTGATCCAGTCGGTCGCTCATCCCCCCACCGCCGAGCTTGACAGCCACCTGAGAAGGTTGCTCAAAGAGCGGAACGCTACACTGGAGCATTTCGCCAAACAGGACCTCGAAGCAGCTGAGCTGCTTGGCAAAATGCTCGCCGGCTATGCCACCCTTCGCAAGTACTATGAGATTCGGGACGACGACTCAATTCCCCTTGCACGACGTCACCAGGCTGCTGCCGCCGCGTTGGTGCTCGTCATTGCATCTTCAGACGACAACATCCGCGGAGGGTTATACGACGCCAGCCGCGATGCAATCGTCAGTGAGGACTTCCTCCTTGCCCTCCTAGGAGAGGCCCTTGTCTTTGTCAATCAAAGCCCTTCGGCTATCACACTCGACCAACTGGATGTACTCTTGAAAGCCGTCGAGGATATCCAAGCAGTGGGAAGCAGAGTCTACAATACGTGTGATGACTTCTTCCAACTTGTGCTTGCATCTGCACCGGGACTGAAAGGCTCCAGCCCTGCCGACCTATTGAAGAAATCTACCTCGAATCTCAGTAGCGGCGCGGCATCTTACATCATGGACGGTAGTTCCATGCTTGCAAGCCAGCTGCATCGCTCCATTAGCGGCAGTGGCACTCTTGCAAAGGCAAATGTGAAGAGAGGATGGGATTGGCGAGCTGGCCTGACTGCCTCGACAGGTGCAGAAGACATCTTGAGAATACTACGTTTGGGATTGACAAAGGATATGGCAAGACTATGGCTGGAAGCCACGGATAACGGATTCGCATAAAGCAGAAGTCGCATCAAAAGCTGGCTTATGAAGTGTAAATGTAGGCGTTGTAGATGTCTGGACCTCAAAATAATGTGATACCTCATACATAATGCACCCAGGCAGGATGTGATTTTTCTCTCGTGCACCATTAGAAGTCACTTGTCATTACAGCAACTTTCGTGTCGACTGCTTATCCCACTGCCGTAATATAATCATTACACCGTGGTAAGGTCTGTTGTCGTGGCTTGCACGTAACGATTTCTCACCTAATACTGAAATTCCGCAATCGTGCTCCACTCAACTTTCTCCCCTCACAATCACGTCTTGCAGCGCCTCAAATCCAACCAAAAATGTCTCGGCCAGAGAAGCTGCCGCAGTACGTCTACAAAATTGTCGACGAGGCTCCGCCCGAGCCTTTTCCGGCAACATTCCCGCTGTCGGAGCTCGACAAGACGGACGGCTTTGTTCATCTTAGCACGTCGTGGCAGGTACAGCGACACCTTAGACTCAGAACATACGTCTTTTACCAAACGTCAAGATGCTGACCCCGGATCGACAGATTCCTATCACTTCCGGACTTTTCTTCAACGACAAGTCCCAGATATGGGTAATCAAAATCCATTTCAAAAAGTTTGAGGCGGACACCAAGTGGGAGGTCCCAGGAACGGATGGGTGTCCGCATCTGTACGGCAACTTTGGCGCAGATGATGTAGAGTCGGTGGCAAAGTTCGAAAGGAAGGAGAACCAGACATGGGAAGAGGCGTTCAAGGGATCAACGTGGTTGGAATGAAGTGCCCAAACAACGATAGCTATTACAATCGATCTATAGCAGAAGTCTATCTAGATACTTTAATTACACATCCAACAACATTGGACCCTAGGCAAACGACGTGGGGCTTATTCCTCTGTCTGTCTGTGTTTTGATGCAATCTTTCGGTTTCCTACCTGGTTTCTTCTTGTGTCGCCATCCCTCGGACTGGAGATAGTCCTCCATACATCTCCGGCATCGCCCTCGGTGGCGACGGATGTTATCCTGTCTGTTTTTGCGGACTGCACCGCATGCTAATATCACTGGTGGCTGGTGCACTGATATATCATGGCGGTCTAGGTCCTTCTTGGTTGAGAAGGTAGTGCTCTGGCAGTCTGCAAATCTGCAGCGGTAGATTTTAGGTTCAGCGCGACCTCTTCTCTTTTGTTAGTGACCTTTGATTCATGCGTAAGCCTTGGAAGTCATACATACCGTCCTTTCGCCTGCTTGTGGTTTTCTGGATCAATGGTCAAATGAGCTTCTTCGGGTGAGTTGCAGCTCGAAAGCGCGAGATCCATCTCGCAATCAGTGTGATCTATCCCCCTTGACAGAGAATGGCTCGGTCGAATTGTTATGTTGTCTATGGCGTCAGAAAATTTTGATGGAGGAATGTCAACAGAACTACTATAATCTGACTCTCCAACTGAGCTCTCTTCAGATAAGAAATCTGTGAATATGGTATTGAGTTGTGTCTGACTTGCTGATGAAGTGTCATCCGTGCAGCAAGATGCAATATCAAAGGAGACAGTGGGTATCATGTTCCAGCAGTTCATACAGAGGCCTTGAAATGGCATTATAGGCTGTTGCCCGAGCCGAGAAAGAAATGTCGCTCCAGTTCCGCTCAGCAATGGTGGATCTCCATGAGCAAAGACAGAAGTTGTATGGAGGTCACGGCTCTGAAGAGACCAGAATGATTGAGTACTCATCACGTTCTCTCCGTTCCCCATGTTCGATATGGTCGGATTCGCATTAGAACGGTCCATGTTCTTATAATCATTAGCAAGACTCTAGCTATAGGACTCAAAGCTCGTAGTGAACTTACGAATGAACCAAAGATATGATAGCGGCTGTGAGAAATCAACCCAGAGTAACTCAAGACAAGGGTGACAGTTTGGGGGACTGAAACTTGACAGAACGCTGCTGACTTTACCGGGAAACGGGCAGCTTTTGAACGCTCCATCTAGTCTTAAGTACATGTAGTAATGCAGACA
>NW_006921081.1:0-333 GCF_000392275.1 Phaeoacremonium minimum UCRPA7 | reverse complement strand
GTATGTATGTATGTATGTATGCGTGTGTGTGCATCTACCTTCGCGCATGGTGGTAGGTATCGCTGGATGTACAGGTACTGAGGATCGCAGTACTCCTCTCGGTAGCAGCCAATCCTGCCTGCCTGGCTACCTACCTATCGACTGCGACGCCACAGACAAGACCTGTCCCAAGACGGTTACGCCGCGCACTATTCCAACTTGCCGTTCGAAGCTCCCCTCTCTGCTCGCTGTTGCCGTCTGGAACTGGCCCGGCCGACTGGGGCGTGGTGTTTCCAAGGTTGCGCGCGTGCGTGACAGACAGCTACCGACGACCTCGACCTCTACTTTGCTTCC
>NW_006921080.1:0-1293 GCF_000392275.1 Phaeoacremonium minimum UCRPA7 | reverse complement strand
GACTGCCTTCGTCCCTGTCGTACGGCCTCTCGAGTATGATGCTGTCGAATCTGTCTCTCTTGACAGATCTCTAACACCCTCCTCTCGCCTGCCTGCCTTTCGTACGCCTCCTCCTCCCTTCTTCTCCTCTCAGCTTGGCAGTTGTCACACTCTGCCTCTGCTTCCTCGCAGCCACCCTCCCTCTCATATCCATCCATCATTTTGTCAAGAAAGATTCGTCTGCACTTTGGCCATCGTACGAACTCTTCACACTGTACGGCCTCTCTGTCGACTGGCATAGCCACCGTCTCCGTCCCCGTCTCTATCTCTGTCTCTAGAGAAGAGCCTTCCTCCCTTACGCCTACGCCGTTGGCCAGCAGAACCACCTCGCTCTTCTTACCATCTCGTCCGGCCCTTCCCGTCTCTTGCACATAGTCGCGCAGTAGCCTGGGACAGCCAAGATGGACAACCCCTCGTACGGCTGCGACGTCCAGCCCAATACCAAGCGCGTTGGTGGCCGCTATGACACGCCCTGAGCCGCGAAACTCCCGTACGATGGCCTCCTTCTCATCGGTTGTTCCAACCCCACTATAGTATGTCGGACACTTGAGAAGCCTGCCGACCTTCTCGACCTGGGCTATGTAGCGACAGTATATGATGACCTTGCCGCCTTCGTACGACGCCAGTAGTCTTTTGACAATCTGCTGGGTCTGACGTAGCTCTTCGGCCTCGGTTGCTACCTTCTCGACAGTATATTGTAGGTTAGGCCGTGTCGTCCTGTCTCTATAGACTTGGACCCTTGTTGGCTCGAGCCCTAGACGCTCGAGCAAGGTGTCTTGCTCGTACGGCGGCAACGTTGCTGTCATGCATATGAGCTGGACTCCGACCCTGCCAAAGAAGTCCCTTAGCTTGAGATAGGCCGGCCGAAACTCATATGAGCCGTCCAGGACCAGATGGCACTCGTCGAGAAAGACCCTGTCCAGCTGCCCTCGTACGATCAGCCCATTGACAAAGTCGCCGAACCCCTTCGTGACGACCGACTCCGGCGTCACGAGAATGATGGATGCGGCTCGGACGGGATGCTGGGACTGCCAGACGGCCACGCTGATCTGGCTCGTACGACACCTGTCCGCCAGGTCTCCACGCAGGGCCAGCATGGGCACAATCACTATGTTGACACTGTCTGGAGAGCAGTACGCCGGCAGCATAAAGGACGCACTCTTGCCTGCCCCTGTGGCCATTATCTGCAGGATGGGCGTCTCTCCTCGTACGATGGCCTCGATAACCGGCCGTTGGATGCCAGAAAACGTGGCC
>NW_006921079.1:3748-3960 GCF_000392275.1 Phaeoacremonium minimum UCRPA7 | reverse complement strand
AGGATGATCAGATGGTTCCCAATCTATTTAGTCGAGAGAATTCTCAGTCATAGCTATGATAATGGTCTTTCATAAGCCTTACCATATAGAATCTCTCACAGTCCTATATCTCCTTATAGATATATCCAGTCCATCCATTTTAGATCCTATCTACTGTAGGATTCGAACGAAATCGCTATATAGAGTGGGCAGGTTTGGGAGATAGACTAGAG
>NW_006921079.1:2831-3659 GCF_000392275.1 Phaeoacremonium minimum UCRPA7 | reverse complement strand
TTCTCAAATTTTGGTAGGAATATGGCAAAGCTCTCGTTTTCTCGCTATTTCAAATCTCTCAATCGATCGATTGCTTAGGCTTACATATTTAGGTTCCTATAACATCCATAAAGGTATTCCAGATACTGATCAGGATCATAAGCCCTATCTAGACTTCCTTTCTTAACAAAAGCTACTATCATATTCTGTAGGAGTTTTCCCAGCCTCAAATAAATGTAAGCAAACCAGTCTTAGATGCTTTCAATAGCTATTCCATCTACCTTCAATTTATTCTTTATTTCTTTGAACCACGCTTAGAAGACATTTCATATACCTTCAAATTTCGGTAGGTTAGAGAGAGTGGCTTTCTTCTTTCTTGGTTCAGAGACTAGGCCTTCATTAGACAATATACTTATAATACTCTTTATTCTAGTCTATCTTTCGACTTCTAGTTATCGAATTCTTTCTTTAAACTGACTGATCAGCTCTATTATTATATTCTATATGGTTCCTTCGGTAGGAAACCCTTCCATATTATAGTCATTTATAATTTAATGAATATCTAGATATTATCCTATTTATAAAGTTCGCATGATTATCCGCTGCCTAGTCTCTTTCATATGACCATTCTAACTGACTGACTGACTGACTGACTGACTGACTGACTAAAATACTACTTCATAATGAGTGGTAGCCCCGTTCGAACCTACTATTATCTGACAGCAGTCGTTGACGTTCTTTCAACAGCATAGCTCAAATGAATGCCTACGCTCCTATGCCTGATCAGTGTAGATCTATACGACTGGGTCTAAAAAGGAGTTGAATTATAATGTAACGGGCCAGATAGAT
>NW_006921079.1:0-2475 GCF_000392275.1 Phaeoacremonium minimum UCRPA7 | reverse complement strand
AAGGCTGAAAGGTGCTGAAGCCATCATATAGGGTTCGCAACCTGTGACAAAGAGAGAGAAATATTAAGCTGTTTATAATTAGATTAGGAAAACGGTGGTAGTAAAGCTTTACTTTCTTATAAGCATAAAGCTAAGTATATAAAAGACTAAGCTTATATTATAGACGATTATATAAAACTTAAAACAAAAGCTTACCTCTTTATATTTAAGTATTCTAACAATAGTAAGGAAAACATACAATAAAACGCTTATATAAGCAAAGCTTAAGAGATAATCTTTAGAGCGTTGGCTTTAAGATTAAAAGTAAGCCTATCTTATTGGCGAAGCTTACCAAATTTTAAAAGTTTAAGAGGCAATCGCTATAAGAGCCTTTCTAAAAGCAATTAGTCTCTAAATTCACCTAGAATAGGCTAAAGCAAAGTTAGACGACTTTATAATCGATAAAGCAATAGGCTAACTAACTTACTTTCTACAATAGTATAGTAGAACTCTCCAAACGATCCTCAACGTATAGACGAGCTCGCCAAAGGTGGGAAATTACCTAGTGACGTAAGAGAATGTAAGCGAAAAGACTAGCAAATAGGCTCTAAAGCGTTCATTAAATGAAGAAGCTTATGACTATCCTTACTTTAGCAAAAAAGAAAAAACGCACTATTAAAGGCCTTCTAAATACACTATCCTATGCTAGACAATCACTAGAATCCCCCCTCTAAAGAGGATAAAGACTAAAAGCAAAAGCAAAGACAAGTTTACGACAATTCGTACAAAACTCTAATATTCTCAATTCAAGGACGTTCTAAATAGCCTAAAGGGCCAGGAATGGTACAAAAAGATGTAGACAAACAAAGGTGACAAACAGAGCTTTCTAGCTTGGCTAGGGCCAGTAGTAGCTACAATCATTAATCCACTACTTTTTAAACAAATTAGAAGCTTCTTAAGAGTATATTCAATGCTTTCAAACCGAAGGTACCTACTAGCAGACTCTATATTATTCGACAATTATAAAGTAATATATATAGTAAATGCTAAAGACTTACTACTACCTAATTTAATCATATCTACCAACCCTATCCTACTCAATGTTAGAATAAGATAATATATAATCATAGTATATAAAACTAGGATAATCATAAAAGTCTTTAATAAAGTATAGAGAAAAAGAACGGAAGATCTTACTCTTAAGGAAGTTATATTAATGAAAGGATTCTATACAAACATAGTCTTTAAAGCTTACCTTTTAAAAAAAAAAATCTAAATAGCTAGAATCGACAGCTTACTATAAATTAGAATGCTTGAAAATAGTAGGAAAATTATATAACTAGAACGTTATTTTAACCTTATATTTCTTAAATATAAGCTTATCTCCCTTTATTCTAAAGTATATTCTATCCTGATAAGCTTTATAAGACTATTCTTAACTACGAAAATTAGACTGAAAGAAATAGTATAAAGGCTTTTATTAGCTTATCTATAGTTAAGAAGCGACTTAAAGCTTACCTAGCATCTATAAATAGGGTATTTAGGCTGGAAAGCTCTAAAGGCATTGGTAATAAACGTAAGGAATATATAAATTCATAGCAATATGCCTCTAAGGTACAAATTCTATACTTTCGCTAAAGTAATATAAGTGATATTATATACTCCCTTAGAAAATCAAACACCTTATTCTTTCTACTATATTAGCTTTAATTTATTTGACTTTCTTAAAGGATAATTCGATGATTGTTAGCTACTGATAATCAAGGAAAAGTACTTTAGAAAGCTTAAAGCAATACCTTTACCTAACAAATCGCTTATATTAACTCTATCGATTATATAAGAGTATAAGAGTAGGATAATTAGATAGTATCAGCTTATAATAATAGCAATTCGTTAAGACTAAGATACTAGAACGATCGTTATCAATAGAGAATCAGCCTTCTAACACTAGTATAAAAAGCTTAAAATATAAAACAAGCTTACCTCCACCTTAACCTATAAGCCAAACAGTGAAAGCAAACAAGCTAGGAAAGAGATTATAGTAAAGGCAATAGCTATACTCTAGAAAGTAAAGCTACCTAATTCCCTATAAGCAGAAGCTTATTAAGCTATAACATAACTATATAATAAAAGCCTCTATCATTAAAACGCTCTTTACTTACTAAATAAAGTGCTTAATCTTTAGTTTAGACAGTACTTTCGATAGTATACCCTAAAGATCATCAAGGCTCTCACTATAGATCTCCACCCTAACTAGAACAGAATATACGCTTATAGATGCTAAGCCTATACTCTCAATAAAAAAAGGAAGCAAAGGATTAGCAAACATAAGTTTAAAACGAAGCTATAAGTATATATTAGCTACCTAGTTGGCTATATAGCCTCGAATATATATCGGATTTAGATTCTAAAGCTTAATAAAGTAATTATAATCAAAAACATTCGTTTTGATAAGCGACTCTTCTATTCTAAGCATATTGAGTTGGGGGAGCAGGG
>NW_006921078.1:454-906 GCF_000392275.1 Phaeoacremonium minimum UCRPA7 | reverse complement strand
ACTATCTATCTGGCCTATTATACTTAGCAAGGCCTTACCTAGCAACCAACCATTTTCTCACCTTTTTTCCTCTTTTTACCTTTATAAATCAATTAAAATAGCTTAAAGAAGAGAATTATCTCTTTAGATATAATCATATATTTATAAGCTATCTTCTCTTTACTATTCTTATACTCGAATCTATCAAATATACTCTAAAATACCTTTTGATACTATCAAATATACTCTTCGTTCTAAGAAGTCTTAAGTTAATAATAAAACCAAAAAGCAATTTAAAAGACCTTAAAAATTAACTAAAAAATAAAAAGACTTAATTTACTATACTATAGAGTATAAAAATCTATATATTATCTATCGAGACCTTTTTACTTTAGTTAATAACGTTATTAAAGATCGATTCCTTCGCTATTTACTATAAGAAATAAACAAACGAAAATAGCGTCAACTAAAGA
>NW_006921078.1:0-244 GCF_000392275.1 Phaeoacremonium minimum UCRPA7 | reverse complement strand
TACTGATCAGTCTATATCATCCAAAATTCACTTACCTTTTTAATAGCCTTTAAAGTGGTAGGCTTATAGGTTTATTCCTACTATAAAGGTCTTTAACCTTTATTTTCTTTCTACTAAAAACTCCTCCTAATGAAGCAATCGAGCCAATTTTCTCTAGACTATTTCTCTAAAGCCTGATCAGCTTCTAAATATATTCTGTTCTTTGACTATAGTCTTATATAGATGGTGGTAGTGATTTAGATGA
>NW_006921077.1:0-70039 GCF_000392275.1 Phaeoacremonium minimum UCRPA7 | reverse complement strand
TTGTTCTAAGCACCGGTTCAGAATATAACTATAGGTCTGAACCGGTGCTTAGAACAATCTCTGGCGGTTCTTCAGGAACAGCTGTTCGAGAAAGTCTTGCTCCTGAGCAAAGACAGAATTCTCCAGAGAATCCGCCCACCGTGGGTCCGGATACGTACTCGCTTTCACAAAGTTGAAGGACCATTATGGAAGAGGATAGAGCGTCTGTTAATAGAGTTGCGCCGCCTGCGAAGTAAGCAGCATGACGGGCTGTGGACCCGGCTGCAGCAGCTACTGAGCATCTTCAAGAACGTGGACCGAGAAAATGATGGAGACACACTCATGGAGACTCTTCGCAGCGTCGTGAAGAAATGTGCAGAGATATCATACTACGACGGGAGCCGTTCATTGGAGGAGCAGGTCAGGCGCATATCCTCAATTTCTTGGCTGGCAGACAAGCGGGAAGTCGCGCAGGTCGATAAACTCTCTCGTTATTATGGCCTCTGCAAAGATCTCTCCAAGATCGCATTGCATCGGCGATATCAGCCACTGTTTCGGAACGCGACTGTTGAGGTGCTCACGGCATATCCGGGACGTTATCCACGTGGCGCCACCAAGATATGTTTCGTGCATGCCGAGGTCCAGCTTATTATGCATTACGAACAGCATCCTCCAAAGCTCTACCCTCGAGCTATCGGCGGAAGCAAGTCAGCATGTCTTTTATGCGACTTGCTTATTCAGAAGATGGTTAGGTACAGCATATCGTACACACATCGACGTCTCTATCCGCAGTGGACAATCCCGAACGCACCTTGGATGAATGCAGCCCAAGTGAGGTTCTTCCAGGATGCTATCGAATCCATGATCAGCGACATTGGGCTTCTCACGAGGAAGGTGAGACAACAGGGACGTGGAACAATCAGCGCGCAGAACGAGTTTGCCAGAGAGAGCAGGGCCGTGCTGCCTCTGCTCAGTGGATCGACGACAGCTCAGCCGTCCGAAGCCTCGGAGTCCCTGTCAATCAACCCCATTCCGGATTTGCGAACCGATGCCGAAATATCAGTACTGGAAGTCGAGATCGATACAGATCCGATGATTGCCAGTGTCGGCGCTCCGAGGCCAAGCTCGGCCGCGTCGTCGTCACTCAGGCTCAGCATGATCGATTTACCATTCCATCAGCCTGTATGTGTAAATACTCCCAACCTATGTTTAATAGTTGGCGGACTGTCACTTGACTTTGAGTTTGTGGCAGTCACCTCTGGACAACTCTCTGTGAACAAAGTTAGGGTAGATAAGGAGAATGGGCACGTCGACAAGTTCTCCATCGCCGAGATCCCCACGGCCGAGGAAAAAAAAATTCGCTGTTCAGATACCCCGGCGCTCAGATTTCAATTGTGCGACCATTCAGACTTCGCAGTGGAGATCGAGTTTCTATGGGTCTAGACACTGCTATTGTATCTAGTGATATTTCTATCTGTTCAGTGAACCGGCGAATGAGAGGCGGACGGCATCGGCGCCGCCACACCATTCATAAATGCCGATCAACCCTCAGGCCCCAAATCACAAGCGTGCTTCGACCATATAGTAGGATGCATTTCGCGATCACATCAGCCTTTGACGACCGATCAGCCCTCTCTATGGTACCAGTTCGGGAACAATTTGCAGCTAGCGATGGCCGGAACTAAGGGCTCCCAAAGCACATCTGTCCGTTGGGGAGGATCGCCTAAGTATAATGTCACCAAACCTTCCTCCACGTTCGGGATGAACTTGCAGCGGCATTGGATGTTCTGTTTTTTGATATCGAAGCGATAAGGCTAGCGAGCCATTTTCCCTGCCTGGTTATTCGCGGCATATGCGACTACTCCGACTCCCACAAAAACACCGGGTGGCGTGGATACGCAGCAATGACGGCGGCTGCATACTCAAAAGATCTTCTATGTCAAGTTTCCCCGATCAACATCGAGGTAGAGCAGAAGATTCGCGACTATCTCGCTGAAGATGGGAGACTGGATTGTCTCGCGGAGCGAAGGCCAGGTCGCGAATTTATCCCGGCCGCGGCATTGCTTTAGCCGTGGGTTTGCACAACTTAATGATGATCCTTGCTGATTTTTATTTTCTGTTTTCAGACACTTGTCGCATGCGCGGCTGTGACAAAGTCTCCCTGGACACCTCACACTTTTGTACCGACCACCAAAAATGTCATTGGCCTGACTGTCTACACGACCGCCAATCCGCTCTCGTTCCTTATTGTCCTGACCACTCATGTCTCAAGAGTAATTGTCCTAGCCCGCGTGATGGCACCTGTGAAGCCCATCCACTATGCCGTTATTCGGTCTGTGAATCTCTTGCCGAGCGAGATAGAGACTATTGTGCCCAACATCTCTGCTGCTTTCTGAGATGTCATGAACTCAGGGTAGCGGACAGACTGTTCTATCAGAACCATATGTGTCATGTCGAACTATGTGTAAACCCGGCAGTTTATGAAAGTCGATATTGTGAAGAGCATGCACCTGCCACGTGAAGGGTTGCTCGAGATTTAGACTAAGGAGACCTCAGGGTATAGATGCCTGGTGTGACCTGCATGTGCCATATATGGTAAACACCTGTGCAGGATATAAGTCCAGTAACAGCGCGTTTTGCCAGGGCATAAGTGTCAGATTGAAGCCTGTATAAAGGCCAGGTTACTAAGTGAGGGACAATTCTGCACGGAACGTAAGTACTCTTATAATCTATCTATTATCTTATTATCACTATTAATTTTGTTACATATACAATATGTTCTGAATAAAACGTTAACTTTATTCATGCTATAGATACCTGCCACCGGACAGACTGTTATAATGTAATCTTAGATACAACTTCCCCAATCAGTCGCACTTCTGTCACTCTCACAAATGTCACAGCCAGAGCCCTATCTGTGACTTATAAGCTTATGATAACGGGAGCTACTGTAGGGAACACATTTGTCTTGCCTCACAAGATGGTAGAGCTTGTACCACTGCGCGTGCTTCTGAACGGTCCGACTATTGTATTACACACGAGTGTCGCAGAGAGGGCTGTCATGCAGAAGCGAAGATTGCCGAAGGGTATTGCATGGTCAGAGGCCATGCCTGTATAGAGAATGGTTGCAAGGAGATTAGACTGCGTGAAAAGGATGACAGATTCGTGCGTTGTGAAGACCACGAAAATGCCGAACGACGGAAGCAAAACGAAACACAGAGTCAGCGATGGTGGCAAAGAAATACTTAGTGAGAAATGTGCCTCCCCCGGAGATTATTTCCAGTCCCAGGTTAAGAGTACGGATCGAACCTGGATTTCCAAGGGGGTACCCAAGATACTGGTGAGGGAGCAAGGGATACACAGAAAACTGGAAAATGCGTAGAGCGGTTCAAGCAAGTAGTGTAGAGACTAGGCAAGCTATGCGTTCGATCAGTCATGTTCTTCACTTAGACGATAAGCCTCTGTTTGATGCTTAGCCAAACCATTGAATGATGAACGAAAAGGCGAAAATATGTTCTAGAGAACTAGTAGGAATAAGCTATTGCTATAAGAGACCGAATGTATGATCATAATCATGATCGCCGACATTGAGAGACGCCGGGTATTAGGAGCTATGAGAGAGATCCACTCACGTCGCCAGCTGCTATCAGTACTGATCAAGACTATACAGTATCGCACTCGGATAGGAGCACCGTTTTTTAAGCTACTAAAGCTTTTTACTCCGAGCACCCGTCAAGTCGGCTACGCCACATCATTGGCCATCAAATCCCAAACGAAAGAGCTTCGCAAGATGGTTCCTCGGGTTCCACGAAACTTGTGGGCATTGGCCAACAGTGCAGATACCTTCATGTGGCAGTTGAATAGAAGGAGTTTGACGCTGTGGATCTGGCGTCTCGTGGCGCTATAAGAAAGAATGACCACCAAGGCTAAAAAGGAGATGCAGAACGTAGGTGCGAGTATAAATGAATTTCGGGAAAGCATAGTCGAGCAACTGTATCATATCAATGTGGAGTTGTGGATGTCAAGATAGACTTGGCACAATATCAAAATACTTCGAAGACCTATATCTATATCTCTGGGGCGGACAAAAGCCATGTTAGTATTAGGCATTCCTTATGTGTCCGAGTAATTACTGGTAATAACAGACCTTCCGTTGTCTGCAGCATCGCTGGCTAGTTATCCCCATGATGCGAGAAAAGCAAGTCAAAGCTAAGAGAGTGTGTGCTTGTCCATGCTCAGGAAACATAGGCAAAAGGCCGAGTTGTACGGCAGCCTTGCGCAGCACGATCAAGGAGATCTAGGCACAGCCTCAAAGATAGAGAATTCTCTTACCTCATAATTTAAAAGTCTACTTGGATAGATATCAAGGCCACGCAATTTTTCACGTACATCGTCGACTGCATTAACGTAAAACAAGATCTCGAAATGCTCAAGCAGAGGGCAAAGGCAGTTGCCGATTACTTCAGTGTCAGGGAAACCAAGCGGGCACAGTGATAGAAGCTTGCAGTTAGGTCCGGTTCTTCACTAGACAACAGCAATGGGACGCTACGCAATATCAAAGTGCTACAGACTTCACAGCTTATGCTCGGAGCATTACATACTAGTGGCTTGCTGAACGAAGACAACTCCCGATCGTTTCTGAGGCTCACAGTAGAGGCCACAGAAGTCGAATGAGTCTTTATGTGTGTCTGGGGTCTAGGTGTGGCGAATAGGTCTCAAGCAAGATTCTTGCAAAGCAGAGCCACCCTTAAATTAAAACATTCAGTGCACAGAGGTTTTGATTCACTTTGTTATTTTCTTAAGATGTTGTATGGCGCAGGTCTCTGTGTCAGAGCCCTCCAAACCTGAATTACATATACTACTAGTAATCAAGCAGCCGCACTGGGGTATCATTGATGAACGAATGTTTGTCTCGTCGACTCCAAGTCAAGCCAACTCAAAGCAAGAATGCTGCGCCAATGCTAATCAGACACAACCAATGCGCCCCGCTGCGCCAGTTCAGCGCTCCAGCCCCACCCAGCCCCTGGCCATCTTTGCCGTCGTCCTTGCCCTCGACCTGGATCTGGGTGGAGTCGCCAGGCGCGAAGAGGATGCCCACGGCGTTGGCGGCCGAGGCGTTGATCTGCTCGGGCGTCAGCAGCGGGTTGTCGAGCGAGTCGCAGTCGGCGCGGCTGGCGCTCGCCTCGATGCTGTTGGTGACGGAGATGGGCACGTCGAAGATGGTGTAGTGGTCGTCGCCGTTGAGCTTGAAGTTCTGGCGGATGGAGATCTAGATTGATGTTAGCATTCGAGCTGCAATGCCTCCCCTATATGGACTGAGCCATACGTTGTAGACGCCGCGGTCACTGTCTCCCGACTCGGGCTGACCGTCGCCGACCAGGCAGTTGGGCCACGTCCACTTGACATGCTTGACGGTGCTCCCCGGCTCCTGGACCATGATCTCGCCCAGACTGGCATTGTTCGCCGTCGCCGTGCCATTCGAGATGGTGAAGTTCCTGTTGGTGTCATAGCTGTACAGGAAGATGGTGATGTTAAAGATCTTGCTCGGGCTGTCATCCGCATACGGCGGCAATGGCATTTTGCCGTTCGTCGAGACATCGAGGGCCACCTCCAGCAGCTCTGTTTCGCACTGTCAGAAAATGTTTCCCAAACAACAAACGACACACACTATTCTGGGTTACTTACCGCCGCCTAGCGGCGTGCCCGGTTGCGGGGCATCGAGAATGGCAAAACCGGGCGTGAAAATCTGCCCGTTGGCGATGGTGAAGTTCAGGCCGAGAGTCTGCGAAACAAGCAGCGGCAGCGCAACGCCCACGAAGTGCGTGAGAGACCTCATTTAGGCAAAAAGGTGATAATGTTTCACGGCAGACATACACGGGACAATTGGTATAAAGAGCAGAGAAAAGAAGATAGTGGAGGTCCCACGCGGGAGTGTCAAGTATTTAGCCATGCGATCGGAAGAGCGGCGTCATGGACAAGGCATGGCATAGCATGGGGGTTGTGTGTGTGTGTGTGTTGTAGGCATCCCGGATCGTGGAAACAGGAAAAGGCAGCTAAGCTTAAGACTAAGAACTTAAGGGTCCCCCAACCATAAGAAAAGCGAGATTGGGCACATATTAGCCAGGGGCTCTTAGAGCTGACGGTCCGAGTATAACAGATCGGGTTAGCAGTTCAAGGAAAAGCCCTAACATGAGAGGTGACAGACAGACTCTTCAGTCTTGACCAGCATCTCAGGATTCATGCACTTGCAGTCCGTCCGGATGCATCTCGTCCGGAGTCTTTGCGAAACGGCGGACACGTCTTGGTGGAGAGTCCTTATTTATTAGATCCTCTTAGTTTGGGAGTTAGTTGACCGAGCTTTAGTCTCCTGGACTCTTCAGATTAAGAAGACAAGTTAAGCTCAATAAGCAATACTTGCCGGATTGCGAGAATGAGCACAACCAGCATCCAGCATACAAAGCCCAGCGGAGGAGGCTATAGCCACCGTCTTAACATGCTGTCATCCAACATTGATCCATGCCGTCTAGAAGCTGGTTCTGACGCGCAGTGATGCAAGCGACGTTTCAAATAGGGTGCGATCATCAGCGCTCACTAGCGCACCCACAGCGCGCACCCCTGGCGAGCCATGCAAATTCGCACGGCGGGAATAGCGGGGTTCAACCGCTACCGTTGGCCTGCTTCCTCTCTGTCATTGGTCCCAGTACAACGTGCTGGCGGCCGGATAGCCCGCTAGCCCGCTAGCCCTAGGCCCAGAATGCGCTGTAGCGAGGGGATGAGTGCCTGGCTCGCCTGGCTGCGCACACGCTGTGGCCCACTGGCCCTGCGAGATTCGGGTCGTTGCGAGAATGCGACAGTGGGCTGGCTGCCGCTGGGCTGGCTTGAGTTGTGGCCGGAGCTTGGACCAACTCTTAATTATTTCAACGACAGCTCTCTCTCTGTCATTTCATTCCTTACCTAACTACGCTAAGTGCTAAGTTCAGTCGGTCAACTCCGCCGCGATAAAGGACCTCGGTCTTGGCTTCAGGTCCGGTATCGTATCTAACGACGCTGTTTGTGGCGCTGAGAGGGGAAAGCCCATAATCAATACATATGGTAGCATATTCCCCAATAATCTACTAACGCGCTGATTTTATAGGTTCTTTCCTGCTATTCCAGGGATACTGAGTGAAGGAGGGAAGACATTGGGTGTGTGATATCCTGCCCCCAGAGACTTGGACGGACAGCCAATGAAGACCCCAGGAACCATCGCTAACACACAGCAACCAGCCAACCTGCAGGATCCCGCAAGACCCTTGTCCCTGATTACGTCTGTCCCGTGAGGTCTCTGCGCCTGGTGTGATACTCTGTCTGTAGCGGCTTGGACGGTGCAGCTCTCAAGATGCACTCCTCGCGGCACTCACTCCGGCTGGCGAGATGCTGCCGCCTCCATCAGCTTGGTCGCAATGCTGGTCCCGGTTTCGCTCAGCACAGCCGGCGTTTCTCCCAGCAATCAAAGCCTACCTCGGGCCTCGAGAAGGTGATCAAGCTGTCTGATGAGATCGCCGACGCTGTCGCGACCAACAAGCCCATCGTCGCGCTCGAGTCCACCATCTACACTCATGGTGCCCTGGGCAGCGAGCTGCCCGCGTTCCTCGAGTCGGTGGTTCGCGATAATGGCGCGATTCCCGCGACCATCGGCGTTCTGGACGGTGTGCCGGTGGTGGGCCTGACGCCCGCAGAGATCGAGAGGATGGTCAATGAAGGCGCCAAGAAGCTATCGAGAAGGGACCTCTCGTATGTCCTGGGAATGGTAAGTCTGACTCACGCATGACGTTTCATTCCGGCTTTGTTTCCTGCCCCAAGGTTGTGCACGTGTGGCTCTCGTCGATCATGTCTGATTTCCCACAGGGCATGACAGGCCGCAAATTGCACGGAGGCACCACCATCTCAGGAACCATGGTCCTGGCCCGCGCGGCCGGCATCCGCGTCTTCGGCACGGGCGGGCTGGGCGGCGTCCACCGCGGCGGCGAGAACTCGATGGACGTGTCGGCCGACCTCACCGAGCTGGGGCGGACCCGCGTGGCCGTCGTCAGCTCCGGCTGCAAGGGCTTCCTCGACATCGCGCGCACGCTCGAGTACCTCGAGACGCAGGGTGTCCTCGTGGCCACGTTCGCCGACGGCAGGACGGGCAATGTCGACTTCCCCGCCTTCTGGGCGCGGGAGAGCGGCATCAAGAGCCCGTTTGTGGTGCAGAACGAGACGGAGGCCGCGGCGATGATCCTCGCGCAGGAGCAGCTGGGCATTGAGACCGGCCTCCTGTTTCCCAATCCCATTCCAGAGGAGCACTCGATCTCGCGCGAGGAGATGGACAAGGTCATTGATACAGCCGTCCGTGAAGCCAACGAGCAAGGCGCAACGGGAGCCTTGAACACGCCGTTCATCCTGAAGCGAATCAAGGAGTTGACGGACGGCAGGAGCGGACCCGCGAACAAGATTCTAGTCGAGGAGAACGTTGCGCGCGCTGCGAGGGTCGCCGCCGAGGTCAGCAGGCTACAGGCAGGCGGGAGCGCGGCAGGCAACTTCCAGTAAGGCGATCCTTGCTTGCCAGATGTAACTAGAGTCTGATATCTGAGTAGGCCTCCTCTTGCCAAGACAACGAGTTCGCAGCATGGACGACGCATCTCGTCATCCAAGATAGAGGAGGTAAGATAGCAAAAATTCAATTTAGATTTTCAAATTGCCCATGCCTTCGGGTCATTCTCTGGCTCAAAAACTCGAGGTAAATACTAATTCGGTCCAGGGACATGCACAAGTCGACATCCTAGTTGCTGGCTCGGTAGCACTTGATCTCAGCTGTGACTTTGCTGCTGATATTGCTAAATCAAATGCCTTGTCACCAGCACTTCACACTTCTAACCCAGCAACCATCAGCCAATCTGTTGGCGGTGTTGGCTGCAATGTAGCTTTAGCTGCACACAGAGCTGTCCGCGACTCCAAAGTTAGGCTATGTAGTATGGTCGGGGACGATATGTAAGTGACCCACGTATTTATCTTGCTGATGAATGTCTAATGGATCGTAGCGCCGGTGCAACCATCCTATCTACTCTAGAAGGCACAGGTTTAGATACATCCTGCATCCGCAAGCTGGGTCACGAGTATCACACGGCACGGACGGCTCAGTACGTAGCTGTCAACGACGCCGAGAAGAACCTTGTCATGGCAATGGCAGACATGGCCATCCTCACAAACCACTCATTCCCAGCCTACTGGGCATCCGCCGTGGAAGCCGCCAAGCCGAAGTGGCTGGTCGTCGACGGCAACTGGGCCGAGAAAGACATCCACGCATGGATCCGCACAGCACGCCAGAACGGCGCCAGGGTGGCCTTCGAGCCGGTCTCCAATGTGAAAGCCGCGCGGCTCTTCGCCAAGGGCAACGACTACCTTGGCGTCTTCCCGCACGCCGCCGTGGACATTGCCTCGCCGAACCAGTACGAGCTGGCGGCCATGTACGCCGCCGCCAAGGAGAACGGCTATCTCGACAGCGCGCGATGGTTCGAAGTCATCGACTCCTTCGGCATCACGGACGGCGCGCGCGATCGCTTTGTGAAGCTCACGTCGGCCGACATGACCAACGCCGGCATCCCTGTGCAGACCATTCAGCTGCTACCCTTCATCCCCACCCTGATCACCAAGATCGGTGCGAACGGCGCACTGCTCACAATGCTCCTGAAGAAAGACGACCCGCGACTGTACGACCATGAGCATGAGCGGTATATACTTACGAGAACGACGAATGACAACCCGGATGTGGGCGGCGTTTACATGAGGCTCTTCCCACCGGTTGAACGGGTGAAGGATGTGGTTTCAGTCAATGGCGTCGGGGATACATTCCTGGGGACCATGATTGCTGGACTGGCTCAGGGCGGCAGGGTAGAGAATCTGGTGGATATTGCGCAGAGGGCAGCCGTGCTAACGCTCAAGAGCCATCAGTCGGTCAGCCCTGACCTGGGGACTCTGGAGGGCGAGTTGATGTTGGCGGCTAGACAGTCGCAGAGCTGAATTGGCGTTAGCAAGGGTTTTTGGAGCGGAACTTGAAAATTTTGCATTTCTTGAAATGGGCGATTAACTCGAGATTGGATATGAGAAAAGAAAAATGTACATAAAGAAAGGGCAGCTCGAGCAATGAATGCACCGTACAGGGGCATCATAACCCTAACCCTCTCGATGCCAGTGGCGAGGCTTACAATGGCGGGATGGGCTTAGCGGGGCAGCTAGCGGAGCCGAAAGCCAGTTACCAATGACCGGCAGCCATGGCGGGGACCCATCTGCAAGGCTGCGGGAGCAAAAAATAAAATTTCTGGGTTCACAGGCTAGTTGCACTTGCAAGCTGGACCTTCTGCACACTCCTACTTGTGAAAGTCCAAGCAGTCACTATGGCACGAAAGAAGCAGGACGATGTCTCTGATGAGGCTGTATCTGAGAATGAGGATGTCTTTTCTCAATCAGAAGACGATGACGAAGTAATGACCCCAAAGGAAAGACTGCCCGCGGTGGATGAGAAGGACTCAGATGAAGAGGAGCTTGAGAGACTCGTGCTCGGCAACCGAGCTGGCTTCCGCGCCAATCTTTTCAAAGATGACGCATCTTTCGAGGATGGGGATCTGATGCAGGATCTTCAGCTAGAAGAGGCAGCGGTGGCCAAGGAGGCGGGGCTAGAGGACGTTGACGATTCTGCACTGTTCTTCATTGACACAGCGGCGCAGCCCACGGGCGAGAGCCAGCTTGTCAAGGCAAAGACTGCTGCCGTGACGGAGCGCACCACAGACGGCGATGCACCAGCATGGTACGATAGCGACGACGAGCGGCTGTCGATCTCGCTCGCTGGACACTCTCGGCTGAGGAAGCTTCGGGAGACCGAGGCCGACGATGTGGTGAGCGGTGAGGAGTATTCTAGGAGACTACGCCAGCAGTACCTTCGTCTAAACCCGCTCCCCGCATGGGCAAGGGATTCAAGTCGCGCGCAAACAAAGCGCAGGAGATCCTCAGCATCTTCGGCCTCGTCTGTCGACTCTGACGAGGCAAGCGATGACGACTCCGACCCGTCCGCGCTGCCTCTTGAGAGCTTCCTTCGCGATGTCCGCCAAATGGCCGGAGCTGGACCGCGGAAGAAGAGGAAGCTGCGCCCAGAAGTCATCGACATCCAGAGGACTCGAGACATCCCTGACTCGCACAAGGGACCCGTGGGATCTCTGTCCTTCCACCCGCAGTACCCCGTGCTCCTCTCGTCTAGCACATCGTCTATACTCCATCTCCACCACATTGCACTAACAGCACATCCGACTCCGAACCCCCAATTGACCTCTGTTCAGATCAAGCATACGCCTATTCAGAGATCGGCATTCCTCGACCCAGAAGGCCAAGAGATTATTCTTGCTGGTCGGCGACGCTACTTTCACAGTTGGAATATTTCGACAGGGCTTGTCAAGAAGATTACTAGAATCCAGGGCCATCGACTAGAGCAGAAGACCATGGAACGTTTCAGACTCAGTCCCTGTGGGCGATGGATGGCGCTTATAGCATCAAGTCGTAAAGGCGGTGGCATGCTCAACATCCTGAATGTCAAGAGCATGCAGTGGGTGGCACAGGCAAGGATCGACAGCCGTGGTGGCATTGCGGACTTCTCGTGGTGGAGCGATGGCGAGGGCGTTACAATCCTGGGCAGGGACGGAGCCGTTTCTGAGTGGAGCATGGCCTCAAAGAGAACAGTTGGGACATGGAGAGACGAGGGGTCTATCGGAGGGACGGTCATGGCACTGGGTGGACACCACGGGCCGGACGCAATCGGTGGAGACAGATGGGTGGCTCTTGGCTCTAACAGTGGTGTCTTGAATATCTACGACCGAAACGATCTTATTGCCTCGGCCTCAAAAGGAGGAGAGATCAATCCCCTACCGGAGCCAAAAAGGCGCTTCGAGCAGCTCACGACCCCTATCACCGCCGTCACGTTCTCTCCGGATGGACAACTGCTTGCTTTCGCCAGCCAGCACAAGAAAGACGCATTCCGGCTTGCTCATCTACCTACATGCACGATCTACAGAAATTGGCCAACTGAGCAGACCCCGCTTGGCAGAATCACGGCGGTGGCGTTCGGGAGGCAGAGTGATCTCCTGGCAGTCGGGAACGACACAGGCAAGATCAGATTATGGGAGATCAGGAACTAGACACAGCGCAAATTGACTCTTCTAAATTGCATAGCCCCTATGTTCTCCGGTTCGCCCCTGGCTTATGATCCCCAAACCTCCGTGTCTCAAATGTAATGACCCCCTCGACCTCAAAATATGTGCGCCATCAGAGCCGCCAACGGGCTACCCTTCCCAACGTATCGCTTGGGGAAGACCTTGCGCGTCTCGACGGTGTATGCTGCGAGCGCCTGCTGGTTGGGGAAGAAGGCGACGTCGTTTGGCCTATTGACGGCATTGAGGAAGTCGGGTATGTTCACCCAGACCGTCTTGAGCGCCTGCTTGGGGACGAAACACCCGAGGATTATTTCAAGGCTATCAGACGGGATTTGGGGCAAAGGATCCTCACCTTCCGGCACTGTGTCTTGCTCGTGAAGCTGTCGCCCAGACCCAGATCCCAGCATAGCTGCCGCCAGTGCTCGAGGCTCCCAAAGCCATCGTCGCCGAAATATGCCTTCCATTTCTTGACAACATCGGGCTCTCTGGGGGGTTTGGGCTGTCTGCGGCCTCTCTTGGCCATTCCTTATGGAGCAATGGACCGTTCCGATTGATAAATTTTCTGGCAAGGCTTGGAATTTCTTAGATGCAGAGGTACGTCCACGATGTTCACACACATAGAGTCGAACATTGTCACAAAAAACCAAGTCTTCACAGAGGTTGAGGAACAACAGCATGGCCAGCGGAGGAAATGCCTTCGTTTGCTGCTGCAGTCTTCCGCAGTCCTCGGCAAGTGATCCCATGATGCCAATGGCTGTATTCTCAGATAATTAAGACTCCTAGACATAATATGCAGGCGTCCATTCGTATGGCGGCCTGGATTCAGTAAACTAGTCCTGCCATTTGCAAGTGACTCATGAGCTCAGGCTGCGAGGGGACCGTCATGCTAGATGCTGTCACGCAGAGTACAAGTCGGCTCAGACCTTTCCTTGAGTCTAAAACAAAATCATGTTGACTGGATATTCTAGATGATAATGATCGATCCATAGGGGATAAATAATTTGAGAGATCTTCAAGATACTCTCTCCGGCTACTTGGCTGACCGGCTGGTCTGACCAGCCGAGGTGTAATTCTATCATGTCTTCAACAACTGCCAACAGTTGACAACACTTGCGGCAACTCTGGTATATGGAGAGTTTGAAGAATGTAGAGGCACAAACGATCAAACATCTCTAGAGTCGTTGGTATCCCGGTTGCCCGGACACAGTAGTGAGAGTGGGTGGTCTAATCGGTGCTAGAGCTGCAGAGTATCAGGCTATCGTTAGACGGTCAGCCCAACATGATGGCCAGTGGTCCCAGTTCCCCACCGCCTGGGCACAGCACTGTAGAGCCCCGCGCGGCGCCAGTCGGGAAAGCTGATCTTGTTCATGATCATTGACGGGACTTTCCCCTCTTCTTTCAGCCATTCTCTATCTCTATCTCTATCTCTGCCCCGCCCCGTACACGTACACGGGCAACCGCGATGCCGACCGATTGTCTTTTCGTATCGGCCGGATCTCTAGTCGGCTCTAGGCGGGGCCCGTAATATGGACACCAAGTGCAAGTGCAAATGCAAGTGCCAGCGCGCTTCGGAGAGATTGACATGTTAGCAGAGTGCTAGCATAGCGGTGAGGTGGCCGTCTCCATTGGATTGGACTTCGATTGGGCTCGGGTGCCACCAGCGCAGAGGATGACGGCCAGGATGGATGGAGCCTGCGCCACGCAGCCCTCCTACTGGATGGTGACACGACAAGCTCTATTTCAGTCCCTGGATCTGTCCTCGCCCTTTTCATCTTATTAGACGCGTTGAGAGGCAATCGACTAATCAGTCAGTCAGTCAGTCAGTCAATGCTGGCAGGCCTCAGCTGGCTTGCCGATTGCCATGTATGCTGCTGATTAGCCAACGGCCTGGATTTCTTGGGACGAGCCAGGGCAGCATTGTCGGTCATGCCAGCCAGTGAGCCAGTGATCCAGCCAGTTCAGCCAGGGCGGACCCTGCAGCGACTGGGACTCGGCATCGAGAGGCGTGTCATGCCATGAACGAATATGGAGCGCGCAGTGTGGTCCCACGCCGCCCCGGTGCGCTCCGACTCGACTCGACTCGACTGGAGGTCCGCTAACAAGGTGCCACTCTCTGCTTAGGCCTTCCAGCCAAGTCAAGCGGCTTCATGCTGCTCTTTTTTACGTGTTTTTCCTACAGGATTGCGGTGTACTACACTTGACTGTACATAATAATAGTAGTACAGTACAGTCTGTGTGCTGGTGGAGTTGCTGCCCCGCGGCTAGGGAACTCGAAGTCGTAGCATTGCGGGACGGAGCCCAAACATGCCACTTCGCACGCCTCGACTTGTTTACATTTATTTACTAGGCGCACATATAGGCCCAGCCCGCCCCCAGTCAGTCTCTCTGCCCGCGTTTCTTGTTCTTGGAAAGGTGATGTCCTTAGGCATAGACTTTCCTTGATTCAATTTACTTTGTTGTATGAAGATGGCATTTCACAGCGAAGCTGCCATCATTTCGTGTTGTTTCTTTTCTACTTCTGTTGTTGTTGTTGCTGTCACTGTCGCTTGAACCCCATTCGCCTTCGCCAACCCGGGCCAGATCCGGCACTCAGGGCTGCGTACGAGACAGTTTCAGATCTCCCTAAGAATAACACCCACACACACACATACCCGCCAGCATGGCATGGGATTCCCGCCGCCGGCGCATAGCCGGCGCACTATCATGGCACAAAAGGGGACACCATCCCAGTCCCGAAGCTCAGCAATTTCACGTTCCTAGCTTCGACCCCCAGGAAGTCGATCCCGAAGTACAGCTGTCCAAGATGTTGTCCCCAGTCATGGAGGAAGGCTTTCCTAATGCCCACGAAGCACCTCTCCAGGTGAAGGTCACTATCAGATTTCTGGACCATGAGGTCCGCTCGGTCTGCAGCCGCAGCTACACAAGCTCGCAACTTTTCGAGCCCACCGAGAGGATATGCAAGGGTTTGCTACGCAGAATAGAGCACTGCTCTGAGGAATTGATCACGAGGAAAGACTCAGATGCCCTCAACCAGCTGCACTGCATCCGCGAGGGACCTAAGCAGTTGCGGTTCGACATGCACTTCCGCATCTACAGGAAAGAGAAGGGCCTATGGGCCGAGCAGACCTTCAGGTCCTACCAGAAACAGCCCCTGACGGCCGAGATGACCCACGACGTAGCTCGTTCCACGCATAGGACCATCGGCTTGTTTCTGAGACGATATGATGAGCACTTCCAGTGGATCGACGAGCCCTACAGGGACCTCATCAAGGAGACGCCAGCTTTGGTAGACCCTTCTCCGAATGGCCCTCTAACTTTGGCTTCTGTACCTCGCTCCCAATTTATCGAGTCGTCCCAGACATGGGAGTTCGTGCCTGGCTACACACTCCAACTCTCTTTCCGGAGCGACAGTCGATCCCGCCAACAGCGTGAGTGGAGGAGAACATTGCGTGTTAGCAGCAAGCAGAGCACGCCCCTGAACCTTGGTCTTGGTGAGAGTATGCTGTGGCAGGCTGGCCGAGCCGTCCAGAATGAACTTGACATGAAGAAGGAGGACTTTGACAGAGAACACGAATCATATGATGGCTTCGAAGGCATCTTTGACCCGCAGTACTTCGAGGAGGATGTGCTGGATATTTCGTTACGCATCATGAACAACCTCGGCCCGGCATACACCCACCTCAGCCGCTGCTTCCAATCCAAACTGCGCCTATTTTCACATCCCCAAGGAGAAGATTGCGCCGCATTTCTCCGTAGTGTGCAGGCTCACTTCGTCGGCATCCGAGACAAGCTCGACACGAGGATCAAGGGCATCAACGACTTCGACTTTAGGATATTAGAGCTCCGTGGACGCGGATGGGAGGAGAAGAACTCCGCGAGGTTCACCATCGACGGGACAGAGTCCTTCTCCCGCCAAAGCGTGCAGGCGATGCTTGACCGCATCCACACGTCCATCGTGGACATTCTCCACGGCCACGACATCGCCATCCACATCGTCGCGCACAAGCGCGGCCATCTCATCCTGGACAAGGCCCTTGTTGCTCACGAGGAGGAGCACATCGGCAGGCAGCTCGTGCTGTCCCCGGAGCAGCAGAAGGAGATTTTCCATTGTCGGTTGCGGGCTAAGATCCAGGCCGCCTTGGACTGTCTCTGCAGGGACACTCTGTCGATAGACGACATCCCGGAGGACATTGTCTTGGAGGTGGAGAGCGAGCCGGCTGTCATCGAGCTGGAGACCGAGGACCACGAGAGCTCGCCAGCAGAGGCGGTGACACCTCCATCTCCGAACTCGTTCATCATCGACGGCCATAGAGTGTTCCCGTTGATACCTGCGAAGTACGAGGAGCATATACGCCTGAGTAGTGCTGCTACCTCTGTTAGAAACTCGGTGCTGGATTTGGAAGAGACTGTGACCAATGCAGTGGATTCCGAGATCGTTGACCAGAAACATCTCGACAGGCCCGCCGCACGTGCGGCAGAGGAAGCTACCGAGACCGTTAGTGAACCGAATCACACAGATCTTGTCATCCAGGACAAGGACGAAGAAGAAGAAGTCATAGAGGCTCCATCGGACTTTAGTATCAGTGAGGCCGAAGAAGAAATCTCCGAGGTCCATGAGCCAGCACTCTCTACGCAAGAATCGACGAATGAGGAATCCACTTCAAGTCGACCATCTACCCCAGGTCTGAGCTCTGGCGGCACGCCATCGCCAAGAAACAGCCTTCTTTTTACCCCGACATTCCTGCGGACTCTGTCGGGGACGCAGGAACCCTTGATCACAGACTCGGACATCAGCTCGGCGATGCAGACGCCCGGCCCTAGCGTCGACGTGGAGAGGTTCAACTTCAACTTGGTGACGACCAAGAAATCAAACGAGTCGCAGCTTCGAGACGGCAATTACCCGACGCCACCAGAGTCCGAGGTGGCCTCTGTGGATATGGAGAGCCTACATGAGCGCGAAGAGCCCGAGCACGACTCTGACGAGACGGAGAAGGCAACGACGACGCTCATTGAGGACGCAAGCATCAGTGGCATGTCTGATTTGTCCAGCTTCTCTGACGAGCGGAGCGAGTCTGCGCTGGACGTTCCCGAGACAGTCTCCAATACGGAGTTTGACCAATCGGTTGAAGGGTCTGCAGAGACGTCCGAAACTGCTTCGGCTGCGGAGTTAGAAGAGCCATCGCAGCCCGAACCCGACAACGAGATATGCGACTCTCGGCTTTCCGCAGACGACCAGGAGCCGGATGCCCGAGACATTGAGGACTTTGAGGACTCGACTGAGCCCGAAACCGAGCATGTTGAACGTGTCGAGGAGCTGCAATTGGTTGATGATGTCCGCTCGGAGTTATCTGAAGCGATGTTCTCCGAACCCGAGACTGCGACGGACTTGGAATGCGCAGCAGACGTTGAGGCCAGACCGGCTAGCCCGGTTTTGCTGCAGGAAGACGTTGATATCGATAACGTCTCGGAGATCTCTTTGGCAATTGAACCCGCAGGCGCTGATGATTCGCTAAGTGAGCTGACGGAACCGAGCATCGTTCCGGAGCTGCATGCGTCTTCAGAAGCGGTAGAGGAGCAAGAGGAGCAAGAATATCAATCATTCCCGGAGCTCTTGGACTTTGATGGGCCGGTAGAGTTTGTGGAGGATCCTTCCAGGTCAAAGGTCGACTTCTTCGAGGATGATGAGGACTCGGAGGCTGATATTGGGACGGAGCCTGAGACGCTGCCTTTGTCTGACAAACCACAGGATCTGAATACCAAAACCGACGTGCAAGAACTGGAGGCAGAACCTGAAACCCTGTCCTTGCCTGGAGAGCAGCTCGAGCTGTTCAGCGAAGAATTTCTGACAGAAGCACCAGCTTCGCGCGAATCGGCCGAGGCCACCAGTGGTGAATCCCAAGACATTGAACCATTGAACACACTGGAACTCTCCGAAACCGAAGCGAATGACAAAATGCCGGATGTTTTCGAGGTACAGCTGACAGAGACCATCGTCCCGGAGCTGCCAAACGATGATAAACCCGACGTAGACGAGATAGTTTCGGCCGGAGAGCCTCCTGCGGACAATCATCTGGATGACAGTGTCGGGGATGTGAAGTCCGATGACACATTGGCTCCGACGTCCGTGTCGGCCGAAATCATCGAGACTTTGTCCGAAGTTTCACTACCAGCCATGGTATGTGATGCATCATCTTTGGTCAACGAAGCTGTTGTGGAGGCCGCTATCCCCTCGTCGGAGTCAGCGTCGATAATTGCGCCCGAATTGGAGACTGTGGTGCAATCAGAGAGCGACGTCGTCGAAAGTGCAACAATCCCGCCGCCGCCTCAATCACAGCTACTGCCGCCACTCGCCACGCCTTCATGTCGTAGCAGCGTTTCCTCATGGGAGGACTATGAGTCCGCCATAAGAACGTCCAAGGACTCAGTCGATACAATCGTCAATCCGGACGACCCGGTGCTATTCCCGCCACCAGGGGCGGACAGCCGCTTCAGTAGGCCTACTACCGGCTACCTCGGACTGCACGAGGAGCATCTGGTGGAGGTTGGTCTGCGCGGTGCCCTTGTCGGACCAAACCGCGGCTTCGAGGTCTACTCCGACTCGCGACCCGCAACGGCCCCGTCTGTCCCGTCGTCGCCGAACAAGGTGTCTCGCGTGCTGCGGCTTCGTAAGCGGAGCAATTCGGCATTCAAGTCTATCGTCAAGTCGCCCAAGTCGAAGAAGGGCAAAGCAGTATCTAAGATCCCTAATGTTCAGACCGAGAACGGTCCTCGGTCCTCGGGTGAGCATGAGAAGGAGAACGAGCAGGAGAATGAGAAGGGGGTGCTACCACGGATGATGATGCTGTTCGCAGGCATGGCGATCGCATCGCAGGTGGTAAACAAGTCCCGTTAATGGACACCACGAGGGCTCACGCCTAACTGAATCCTTGCATCACATTGGCGTTTGTAGGGAATTGTTTTTGGACTGCATAAGACTGGTCATGGAAAGGGAAGGGACACAACGGCTCTGGGGGTTAGCATTAACATCGTCAGATCCGGATGTCTCTTGACGGGTAGCATATATGACGAAATGATCAGAACATACTTCAAACTACTTTTTCAGATCATCACGATTGACATCGATCATGATAATGTTGTAGACCTCTAGGCATTCAAGCGCATCACCTATCCCATTGACGCGCTACAAAGTAGGCCACACAGGACGTATTGACTATTCAGACGTTTGGATTCTTGTTCTCTAATTACAGCTCATCCTTGATCCTTTCCGCCTCTTTGGCAGCTTCTTTGTCTTCTTCCCACATCCGCTTCTTGGGATTGGGCTGGGCCTGCTCGCTGGCGTTCCTGACTCCATCTATGCCGTCTTCTTGCTTTTCATCTTGGCCATCTATGATCTTCCCAACTTTCTCGACCATCGAGTCAGGGTCGCCTTTCTCTGTTTGAGTCTGACCTTTTCCAACCTGGACGGTGGGGACCGCATCTAGCTCATCCTCACACACCATGATTCTTCTTGCATCTCCATCAACCTCCACCCTCGCACCTCCATCGCCACCTAGTCGTCCGACCGCACTACCAACCCTCCAACCCGTCCCAAAAATCAATCGTACTGGTAGCCAGACAAACCACCACAACGGCCCATACAGTAGGCGCCGGAAGACCAGCCACCCAGCCGTGACCATAAGCATATATAGCGCCGTCTGTAAATACCACGTGTCGCTCTTCTGGCTATGTAGGAGCGTTCCAAGCAGGTCCTTGCTGCTCGCCAGCAGATCATCCAGCCGATTATAGCTCTGTCCCAGTTGCTTCAGTTGCTGCGTGCTATCGCCCAGCGTCTGCATCGCCGCGGCACTCATCTGCAGCTGCGTCTGCGTCAGTGCGTGCAGCCGACGGAAGGAGGCGGTGACATCGCTGCTCGCGGCCAGCTCCGGGTTCTCGGCCTCGGCCTTCGATCGCGCGGCGTCTTCGCGGCGTCTGCGGGGGTAGAGGCTGGGCGCCGGGGAGGAGGCGCCGGACCGTGTCGGTGTGTTGGCTTGTGATGCGGCGGCGTAGGATGCAAGGAGCAGCTCGCGCTCGAGGCGCTGGGCTGCTGCGAGGGAGTGTGCGGCTGCTAGCTGTGCTTTGCGAAAGGACACGCGACAGCTGATCACATAGTTAACATCCATAGTTCAATCGGGTGTGGATAGTTGCCTCTTATGTCCTCACCTCTTCAGTTCGCCCTCTAACCTTCTGGCACCATCCTTCAACCGTGTTTTATTGTGCTCGGCTTCGCTGCCGGGGCGTCCGCCGCGCAGGTCCGCAATCTCCTCCTGTAATAGCTCAAGATCCTCCTCCTCCTCCCTCAGTATCTGGTTGATCTCCGCGCCGAGCTCGGTAGCGACATTGCTCTCCTTCTCATCGAGGCTGCTGATGCTGCTGCTCAGGGGCACAGAACCCGGTTGGAACTTGAGGTTGGCGAGACGGTCAATTAGCTCTTTCAGCTGTGAAGTGGTGTCTTGTAGGGCGGCGAGCCGCTCCTGCAGTGCCTCGAAGGACATTGTTATCTCAGCGGTTTCTCGCTCTTTACAAAAGAGACATTGCACTTCTTCGTTTTGGTAGGGGAGGAGTGGAAAGTTGGCAGCTTGTCACTCTTGGTCAAAAATGTGGCCTGTGCTGTCGACGTCAACGTGTACTAATCTGTAGCGAGCAACGCCACTGCCGTAGGTTATCTGATTGCTCCAAAAGTTATCACGTGTGCTAGACTATCGTCACCAACTCATCGAAGCAATGACAACCAACATTTTACACATTGTATCATCCCTTCTCTAGGTGAAAAACTGACGATGCGACATATCATATGAAGAGACCATCAATGAGCATATCTCGTTAAAACTTTCAAGTGAAAGAATACGCATAACACAGTCTTTAATACCGTGATTGTCCTGTTTTCTTCTTTCATTGGCTCAAGAGTCGTAGGTTTGTCGAGATGATCTGAAGCTCTTCAGCATTCCTTATTAGATCTCATTTCATGCTCTACCGAGAATCACAACCTGAGCAAAGCAATCCCAGTCATGGCATTGATACTAAAATTGAGTGGACGAGACATTCTGGCCGCGTTGATACGGCTCGATGACAGGAAGTACGCGATATTGCTTGTTGTATGACGACAATCCCAACAGTCGTATCGATGGTTCGAGCTAAAACGAGCCTTGGTAGAAGTGTTCCAAAGACATGATATGCAAATCAATACAACTAGGTCCCATAATTGTATGAAAAGATGCTGAAGACTGAACAAGCATATCTAAATCCTGCAGCTTTGAAATCCAGGACCGCATTCGGCCGACCAACGGCTGAAATTGCTGAACAAACTACACGTTGCTAACAACCCTGCACCTCACACATGTTGACATTCTTTTCTCTAGATCCATGATCAGCCCAACCAGATATGTTGATACTATGAATATCAGGTGCTCTTAATGCTCATCTCGCCACCTACTCCTGCTCAGTTTGAAAAATTGCCGGACCTCGAAAGAAAACGATCCTATTAGTTCTTTTCTTCGTTCTTCTATTTAGGCGCATCTGTCTTTTGTTCTTCAGATAGCTTCGGTAAATCGGCGAGCCTCGAAGTTAAGGTCTTTTTCTTCAAGTCGTTTTCGGTCGACGTATTCTCAGCATTGCGCTGAACATCGCCATGGCTTGAACCCCCAGGTGGCTCTTGCTCGTTTCCAGCATGACTTCCAAGATTAGAATCATCATGATCGCCGTCGCCACCCTCAGCAAAGGCATCGATCCTCTGCTCCTCCACGTCTCTCTCGTGTTCCCTAGCCTCGCGCTTGCTCTGTACTGTTTCGTGCCACTTACGTAGGAAAATCCCGGTAATGTAATGCCTAGTTCTGAAGTCCATGGAATTTTCTCTCGCTTTTCTCTTCGCCTCCCTGATATTTTTGACCCAAAGATAGATAGAACGCCAATCCAATAGCATTCTCAAGACAACAATGGATGTGTACCAGAGACTGGAGACGATGCTTTTGATGTGCCTGAGGAGCCACCAGAAGAAGGTTGCCAAACAAGCCAGAATGAGGAACACGTATGGTGCCGCAGTGTATACGAATATTGAGGCCATTACGAATGGCTTCACGATTAGCTTGGCAATGCTCATGATTGGATTCACGAATAACGCGAAGATGATGAACGGGATGGCCACTGCGACTGTGACGATGACTAGCGACGAGAGCAGATAAGTTTCCTTGTCAGTGGTGCCATCACAACTGATTAGGGAAAAATGTCTCAAAAGGCATCTTACCGGTATACTTCACTGCATATCCTAGCTCCATATGGTCTCCATTTTCGCCCACTAACGGGAATTGTTCAATGGGTAAAGCAAAAAAGGCGGCCATGAATGATGCGGGCAGAAAGATGATGGTGACGATAGTGAAAACAGTGATGGTGTTTCCAGAGATACGCGTGGTTCGAGCCTCGAAGACATTTGCTTGCTTTTGCTTTAGATCCAGCAGGTCTTCGAGCTTTAGAGCATCAAGGAAATTGGTCAGTACAAATTCTGCTTTGCGTACTCGTGGGCCGTCATCTTACATGGCGATACGGCCGATCTGTGTTGCCCTCGATCTCTTTGACATAAGCAATGCGTCTTTTGATAGCTGTTGAAAGGCTAGATGATGCCGATACTGTTGCGTCAAGAGCGTTGGTAACACCGGTGGCAATACTAGCAGCCTTCGCCTCCTGGATTATTCTAGTGAAAGAAACCACGACAGTTTCCTGTTGCTTGAGTAAATTGCTTAGAATTCCCAGCTCCTCCTGTATATCTTTAATCTCTCTTATCAACTCTACCTCTCTTGATATGTCAAATGACTCCTCGGGTTTTGGCTTCGGGTCTTTTGCTTCCTTATCGTTCAGAATTCTCTCAGCAAGATTGTCAAGGACACTCTTTTTCGTCTTCCTTTTTTGCTCTTCTGATTTCGTCTCTTTAACGGTCCTCTTTCTCGTCTTCTCTGTCGTTTGCTTCTTATCGATGGCATGGTTTGCGCTTTCATCGTGCGTCGTATCTGTGTTCTTCCGATCCAAATGAAGTATCTGGCGCCCCCTTTGTTTCTGCAAAGTCCTTTTCCGTTGCTTTGCATCCTTTTTCTCTGCTCTGCTCATCTTCTGCGTCTTCTTATGCTCTTTGTTGTCTGGCTTTTGGGGATTTCGCTTCTCATTTGGTTTATCTCCATCTGATCGTTCAGGAGTGCCTTTCCTTCTTCCTCTGTTTGCAAAATAGTTGAAACAACGAACCTCTTCATTTGCCTAGTAGTGCCAATCAGCAACGACTGGCAGCTGTCAATCGAGTTACACGCTACACTCACCACGTAATTGACGGAATAGTCAAAGATCTCGAGATAAGGATATCTCTCATGTTCTCGTTCAACCTGATCGAAATTAAGACCAAGGCAGCGCGTCATGATCAGCTCCGACAAGTCAAATACAGAATTAATCGGACTCCTATTCTTTCGCCTAAGGTGCGCTAGAACACTGTCCAATATATTCCTAGTGTCTAGAATATCGCTCCCCGCTCGGGTTTTATCCATAGAATCATCCCAACTTTGTGGAAAGCTTGTGACTATTGTCTCTAGTGAAGATTTAGCCAGAAGATTTGAGGACAGTAATCCCTCACCAATATGCAATGCTTACTATCGTCCAGAATCCAGAGCCATAATTGATCTATCATCATGACCGGCTTATCAGTACCAGGATATCTTCTACCAAAGTAGCGAGATATAACTTGGTCAGAATTACGATCATCTGTGTTGTCCGTCATATAGTATTGAAACTGATCCAAAGTGCGGCGTACATGAACTGGTGAACGAGGGGCTTCCGGCGCTTCTGGAGTAAGGTAATACTTCAGAAGCACTTTGCTAGGGTTATCATTTGTCTTTCTTTCTCTTCGCTTGCGTTTCTTTTTCCCCTTGAATGTATGCGTGAGGTGGCTCCAAGAGGATACTGCGTCGTTGATTACCTCATTCATCTCCACCCTTTTCTCTTCAAGTTCCCAGTGTATATAAGGCATCTATGGCGTTCATATCAGAAAAGGGTCGTTTTTTCATAAGCGCAAAATTGACTCACAAAGGCGACCAGACAGCCCGATTTTGGTGGACCTGTTTCCGTATTTAGTAGTAGTTGATGAACTGCGTGAGGAGGTTGCCTTACATCCAGGTATTGCGCGACATAGAGGTCTCATGAATCGGCCGTGGACAGTATATACCGGATCATGTAATTGATAGTTCCAGAGCTCGTCCCGTAACACGTCTGGCAATGACTGGTCGTCATTTCTTCTCGAACTAATGGTGTCCATAAGAGCCTAAAGGAGTTTTATGAGCATATTGGCACAGCATAGTGGGTCATTATTCACCTCGACCCAGTCCATCTGAATTGTCATTAGCTTCTTTACATTCATGGGGTTCGGAAATGACAGTAACCCACATTATTAGCAGGGAGGTGTATCCACCTGAAGTCGGATTCTGGGTAAGTCTCGTTTCCGGCTTTGTTCTGCAGTACATCGTCGTATAAGCCATTCCAGTTCAATATCAGATGTTCAACAGGCTCAGACTGAACCCGATGCTCTTCAAGAGGAGCCGAAAGAGCCGACGGCCCTTCAAATTCTGTGGACCTCTTGACATTAAAGTGCAGTACTGTTGCCATGAAACCGGTATCATCCTCCGAAAGGCATGCATGATCGCGCTGTGTTGCTGTGGATAATGATCTCCTCTGGTCATTTGAACTTGCTAGCAATGCCCCATTAAAACTCATGAAGAGCCTCACCACAGCTTCATGATGCTCCCTCAGCGCCAGATCTATGGGTACATCGCCATCTGTGTCGATGATGACGACGTCGGCGTCCTCATGTAGCAACAAGTCCACGACTTCGTCATGTCCATGTTCAGCAGCGTCATGTAATGCGGTTTTTCCATCACTGTCGGTACCATCAACATCAATATCGAAATCGAGGAGTAGTTGTACCACCAATTTGTTGCCCGACTTCACGCCTTTACGGAAGGCGGTTTGTAAAGTGTGCTGTGTTCTGTCGTTGCCACCGTCTAAGTCGTTCCATCTCTCCAAAAGGGCCCGCACGACATCATCGTGTCCCACTGAGCATGCTTCAATCAGCAGAACCGCTGGGTCAGCTATGTTACTCCATGTAACTATAGTGTTCGATCCCAGATATCCTGTGAAGGTGGACATATCCATGCCCGTCCAGTTCCAGATGATATCTCGGGTCCGATCAAGAGCGAAAAGCACTTTCTTCCCTAATTTGGAGCCGGCTTTCGAAAGCACACTTCTAAGGAACTTGATATGTTTCTCGTCGCCTTCTTGGAGCTGAGGTTTCGCTGATACTTTTAAATTGACCATATCGACGTGTATCTCGCAGCAATCCCCTTCCTCGGACTCTTCATGTAGCCTCGAATTAGACCTCAATATTCATAGTAAACTAGGATTGCACTTACGTTCGACTCCCACGGCCTTGCAAAGTGCCTGGGCATCTTCAGACTTTCCTGTCCTGAATTTGAAGGCCGCAAGATGCGTACTGGCCTTGATGACAATCATGTTTCCGTTTCCATACTTCTCTCTCAACCGCTCAAGAGACGACGACATAGCATCTTCGTAATTATCTTGCTTTTCCGGCGGCGCAAAGCGGTGGAGATTGCAGAGTGCGTCGAGCGTAGTTCGATGGTCCTGACCGAACACATGACGCTTCGCCTCATACGCCTTGCTAAATAGAGCTTTGGCTGAATCAAAATCCGAATACCGAGCGCAGAGACAGGCGTAGTTATTCATGAGCCCAGTGGTCCAGGGATATTCACTTCCAAGCGCATGATGCACACCTGCAATCGCGGTTTCGTAGAGACGGTAAGCATCGGCCTGCTTCCCAAGAGCTTCGAAGACTTGAACCAGGGCCGTGATGCACACCAGTGAGAACTGATGATCCCATCCCCAGATAGTTTCAAGCTCTGTCCTCACTTCTAGAAGTGTTTCCTCAGCCTCGTTATATCTGTCAGCCGCAGAAAATGCAGTTCCCAGATTCAATAGAGCTTCTAATAACGTTGATTTGCATGCTCCCTCTGCGTGGAGGGTTTCTATTTCGGACTGATAGAACTTGATCTCTTCCTCTGTTGTCTCGAAGTCTCGAGCAGACCATGCCAGTTCATTGGGTTCGCCATCTGCCATAGTGTTAGATTCGTTTGATATGTCCTACGCGAGAGGAGACTATCGCCACTTGAGCTGGAGCTAGAGCTCGAGCTAGAACTGGACATGCTGCCAGCCTCGCTCCCAGAATCGTCATCCAAGCCACCGCGACTTGTTGCCTCCTCAGCCGATCTAGGCCTTGGAGCCTTGTGAAATAACACCGACATAATGGTTCATGATCATCAAATCAAGATACAAAAGAGACAAGAAGGCTTTGGAGAATTACGACCCGGCTGTCAGATTACCGTAGCAGTTAACGCGTGACACCCCACTCATCATGGATGCAGGCCTCAGCTGCGCTGATCATTGATCTTCTACTATGGCCTTACAGGGGTAGTTCCCCAACCCCACGCTATTGGTCTGCTAGGACTTCACAAAGGTCAACTGCTTACGCTGTGTACTTTGAATTTATCACTCTTCTAAACGTGTGGGCTTGTAAAAGGTACTCTAGCATGTCGTTTCTTCTTGTATCTTCGAAAGATGCACTCACCGAATTTTATGGCACAGGCCAATCATTCATTTGAAGTCTTCCATTCCGCTTTCTCAAGCGGAGGTATCGATTCAAAATCTCCGCACTAAGCTAAACTTGCAGGCAACGGACAGTCAGATTATTGGGGGCCATTTCTGAATAAAACCTGGTTCGTAGCCTGAGCTGTTAAAGCAAATAACCAGAGGCGACACTCATACTAGTAGAAACAACGCTCGAGATCCGGGGGCGTTCATCGTTGAATTAAAGACCATGGTAATGAATGGCATAGTATACAGTGTGGGCTTCGGATCTAGTCATGACCAGTCATACCTGGGGTCAGAAGGGGACCCAAAGATTATGAGCCATTGGGCCGGTGAGCGAGTTTTGACCTTGATAACTTCGAAAGCTTAAAGGCCGATTGAGCGTGCTGTAGCTCAAACTATGATCCATGAGGAAATCAAGCACAATGGCAAGATGTCATATATACATAAGAATTTACACCTATGATAGGATGCAATTAGGAATCTATACCTATCTGCCTGGATATTACTTGCCAATTTCATCAGAGAACTAAACAAAGTTCGTCGTCGGTGGCTAAATCTCGATACATATTTGATATCAAGCCTGGTGTTCAAGCCACCGGCCAATCTCTAGTGTAACTCTCTCCGGCTGGTCGAGCATTACCAAGTGTCCAGCGTTTGGAACTGTAATGAACGACTTGAGGCGATCACCTAGCATCTGGGCAAGTCTCTGCATTTTGTCATACGGAATCCATGCATCCATCTCCCCCCACAGAATCTTGACATCGCATCGCACCTGTGAATACAAATCGCGGTCGAGCAGCTCGGCCGTGTGGCTATCATCGGACTGCTTGATTTGCCTCACGAAGTTGACTTGTGGATCGTATCCTTGCCTCGAAGCGGAATCATCGCTGTGTAGCCAGGGTTGTGCCAGAATGTCTTCCCATTCGGACCCCAGACCCCGACCTTTCACACGAGCGCTTCGAATTATGGCTCTCAAACATCCCTCAAAAACACTGGATGGAAGCTCCTCGAATACATGGGGATTTGAGCGGACTAAATTGTAAAGCTTGTCTCCCCACGGAAGTACACAATTCGTATCCAAGAGGCAAAGGCTCCGATACTCGCAACCGTGCAGTAGATGAGCTCGCAGCGATATCACTCCAGCGATATCGTGTGCAATAATGTGAGGCCTTCTTGTATCGTCCTTGCCATCAAGGTTGAGATGATGAAGGAGTGCTGTTAGAGTTTCCCCTTGCGCCTTCACAGAGACGTCTGGTTCGGTTTCGCCTTGCGAATCAAAACCTTGCGACTGCCCATACCCAGCAAGGTCGTATAGAACAATGTTGAACAGCTCAGTCGCAGCTAAAGCTTGAACGAGTGGCCGGAAAACGTCCGAGCACCACGGAGTGCCGTGCACAAAGACAATCCAGTCGGGTTGTGAGCCAGATGCTCTCCGATGCTCTTGTGAGAGGTATCGAATGGACCAACCATCATGTTTAAAACTCTGCGGCAGTTCGTTACTCTTTGCTCTGGACATGTTGAGGCTTGAGATAGTAGAATGCGTTAGAATGCGTTCCTCCAATACATTGGGACCCGAGAATGTGTGGCACGGATTTAAGCTTAAATACTACGTGTATCGCAGCTAGCGACATGTTAATTACAAGGGCGCACGTCTCAAACGTCATTTGGGCGTGCCCTCCAAGTTTCATCGAAGGTCGACGCTTTTCACCTATGCTCTAGTAGCTTGAGTTGCAGTATCACGCTAGTCCCTCGTCGGCAAGTTTGAACCCTAGCATGCACTCATACTCAACAAACCCGCCATTTCTATTTAGTCAGCATGTCATACAGGCCAGGGGTTTGTGACAGTTACTGTCCGCAAAGAAAACATATGGGTATCGAAACAAGGCAGCAATGTCTACTGCCAACGAACATCCGCTGAGTAAATCGCAAAGCATACACACAAATAGAAGCCTCCGGGGCGTAAGACAACAGTGAGAATGAAGGGGTAACTAGTTGTTGATGTGTCTGAAGAACTTCTAATCAGCACCCTGCTTTGTCTAAACTAAACACTGGCACAAACGGGCAGTAAGATGGAAGTAGTAAGGCTTCCCTAGCGGTCAATCACCATTTGATATTGACTTTGCGTTAGATTCTCGATCGAATTCTATAATGTTCTTCCTCATGCCAAAGTATTGCGGAAGCCGATGATTGGAATGCCTACCAATCATATATTGACAAATAAACCAACAACATTGTCACCGAATGCATATGAGCGCTTGCTAGCTGGTTTTGTCTGGAAAACCCATCTAGAGGCTGCTCTACACTCGGTTAAAGGCTGGTATTGATCTTCTTCTGGACCGCATCTGCAAATTTCGGCATCATATCGAGAGTGTAAGCGCTATCTCCAAACTCAACCACTTTGTCGATTTCTGTCCCATCATCGTTGAACTTGAGAATCCATATGTACTCATTCGCATACAATCCAACATCTGTCTCCGCATGAGATTTAAGCTGCAGGGTCACCTGTCGTGTAACTTCATCTACAATCGGTTCAGTCCCAGCAACTACCAGTAGCTTGAAACTATCGATGATGAGTTTCGAGTCGGAGACAAATTTGGAGTATTCGGCATTGCTTCGTATCCCCATTGGTATTGTTGATGGCAGCACTGTATGCGTGCATGAAGCACTTCGATGAGCAATCACAGACTCAGGGGTAAACTTGTCGTGGTTCTCGAGAAATGAATATGTGGTTTTAAGAAGTTGTTCGCGAAGTTGAGACATTATTTCTGTTGCGATTCTGTCAGTCTCTTTTTAGTGGTTGCTTTTTTTGGTCATTATAGGTGTTCAATAGGCTTTCGGAGTTGCGCTTAGAGTTGGGGCAGATAGGACACATAGTAAGTATATATATGTTGTAGCAACAGCCATATCTAGACATATCCAGACTGGTACACTTGCTGGAAATAGCCTAGTATACGTAAGCATTAGTGCCAGGAGGGTCGTCCGTATATCGAATACGGACATAGTTAAGATCATCAGGTAACGCCATCCTTCTCTTTCGATAAGTCTCCACACTCGGTTTCCGGCATGCCCGCCAACATTTGATATGGAATTTTTCCCCCAACGAGAAAGCACTTTATCTTAAGCTCGCTTTGAATTCTAGTAGACATCCGCTATCTCTTTCTCAACCCCCAAGAAAGTAGCAGAGACTACTAACATTACACTTGTTTACGAGTTTGAAAAATACACAGTACTCCTCTGTGACATGGAGCGGGGCTCAAGGTGCAACAGAATACTTTGAACCTGGAACGGGATCAAATAACTGGAGGGAACAAGTTAGACCGATGTATTCGCCTGACATGAAGGGCGTATTCGCTTAATACCAAAGCTAGCAACAATCCCGATCCTGCCCCTTCAATATCACAAAACCTATTTGGACTGAAGCTTACCTGTTGCCCTGCACTTTTTCGACAATTCGCGGGTGTCCGCCACCCTTGACCGTGCAAAGCGTCGGCCAAAGTCTAGTCCGGACGGAGGGCACCTTCTTTTCAAATACACTCAAGTTTTGGGGCACAGTCTATAGTAAATGAGTGGCAGCCTTGCCATACTAAAGGTCTAGATAGACAGACACAACCGCTTCTACTATTGAGCCATTCGCTGGCAAATATAAGCAAGGCTCTGACAGTAATTCTTCAAATAAACATCGGCGGTGGATACTCCATGGCAAACTCGGCCGGTGCGGGCCATTCGGAGAACGAATAGTCCTTGAATAGCTCCCACAACGCCTCAACGGTTTGAATCTCCACCGTCTCAATCTCACCTACAGCTTCGAGTATATAATTGATCAGCTCTGACCTCAATCGCTTGAAACCCGATGTCCGAATCGCGGGCTGAAAGCTTGCCTTGATAATCGAGCATAACCGATCCTCTTGCAGGAAGCACTCTGCCTGCACCTTTCGTACCAAGGGTTTCGCAGAACCTCGTTCACTGTAACATAGTAACCTGACAGTGGCTGGACAGTTTGGTAGGTTCGGCCACTCGAGTGGCACAATGGCGGTGGTGTCAGATTGTAATCGTAATTTTGGGGCCTGAACTTCAACGACGTCTCTAAAAAGTCGCAAAAGAAAGGCCATATTGACTTCGAGGAAACAACCACGGCATGATATTATATTGCCTTTGAAAGTTTCGATCGATATAGGTCCAGGTTCCGACTCATCGCACCAGTCTAGTTTCAGTGCCAATTTTTGGTTTGCAGAGATATCTGTATGAAATTTTACGACTTGTTCAATCAAGTCGTTGATTCGTTGTACAATCAAGTACAAAGAACAGCCATGTAAGACGCTTATCTCGTCCCAGTTTCCTGAGTCCGCCAACTCGCTAATGATCCCAAGCAATAGCACCATGGACGGTGTTTCTAATGATATGTTGCCGGCCAGAAATGTCCTTCTCTCACAAATGTCGAAGAACTGCGTGGAAAAGCATGCCCCTCCAGCATGGAGCCAACGCATCAATTCAAGTCCTCCATCAGCGACCTTCGAGTACTCGAAGCTGGTGGCCGCAAGGGATGCTCCATGAAGAAGATAGTCTTTGTATCTTGATGAGACTGAATGCCCTCGATCTGCCTCAAGACTGCCAACTTTTGCTTGTACAGTTGAAGAGAATCCCGCTGATGCTAGCAGTCCAAGAAAGTCGGGGAGCTGTTCTGCTGGAGTTACCTCTTTGTGCATTGAGCATACCTCGCCCCATATTCTTGCACAGTATTGTTGTACTTCCTCGATATCGTCCTCAGCATTTTCCTTAATCCATTGCTTTGCAAATATCAGGGTAGAATCGACACTGTCAATCCATCGCGGAGGTTGAGGACTGTATTGAACCAAGGGCCAAAGCGTCTGCTGCACGAGATGCAGTCTTATTAACCTCATTCTACGGTTTTCCAAGGTCGTTTTGTCCATCTCCAATATATTTTTGCCTTCCTCTGTGTCTGTCAGGAAATTTGATGCAGTTCGATGGATAAAGTCAGCCATGATATTGGTGAAAGGAAGCAGATCATTCCATTTATCGGCCCTGGATTTGAACTTTAATTTGTCGTAGTTGGTTTGTTCTCTGAACTCAATAAGTCCAGCGCAGCGAGCTTTGATGTTTCTCATGATGAAGCGACAACGTGTTTCAAGTTCTGCCGGAGTGAGTCTATCTTCACCCTCTAGAATAGCGGCCTGGATTGAGTCTTCAGAAGCAACCACAAGCTCAAAAGCTGATATTCTCCCTCTCATAACGATTGAGAAAAATAGTTCGCGAGATTCGAGGATTAAATTCAAGTATAGGGATGCGGTATGTTCGTAAATGCCCTGATCAACATTTGCACGCTTCCACATAGAACTATAGAGTTCACCCAAATCACTAGGAAGGGCGTCTAATCTTTTGCGAAGGTCTTCCCATGAATCGGAGTTTGAATAACCTCGACGGATGCTCTTTAGTGCAAGACAGACCCACAAAAACACACCTTCCGCTTTGCGTAGTACCTCGTCGATGAGGTCGCTAAACGCCTTCTTTTCTTCGTCTGGCAGTAACCCTATCTCTGAAACGTCGTCCCTGTGGTGTTTCAACAGATCTTCACAAACTTTCCGTATGTCGGGTCTGGTGAGGTCCTGGAGCCGGAGGTTCGGCATCGACGTATATCGCCTCTCGAAAGCAGGCTCAGGACGACTAGAAACGCAGAGTCTCACTCCAGGGATTGTCGAAAGCTCGTCCACCATTTCAATGATATCCAACGAACCCTCTGAAGGTGAGATCTCGTCTAAGCCATCGAGAAATATGCATACCGGCCTTGGGGGCGTGTATTTGAGTAGAATATTTCTTAAGTATTCGCCAAGTTCGGATAATGACCAATCGCTTTCTGTACTTTTCATGTTGAAAGCTGTGGAATTCAGGAATCCCGAGGCAATTAGAATTTGATCATCAAGAAGAAGTTGGTAGATCAGTGACAGGAAAATGCCTTTGATAGATCTTTGCATCGGATTACCAACGCTCCACAGATAGTACGAGAGTATTATGGTGTTAGGGGCGAGGAATTCAGATGTTCGTTTGTCGTGAACGATGAACTTCATGAGGGTGCTCTTGCCTGATCCTGGTTTCCCACTAATCCAATAAATCTTCTCGGATGAGCCTAACCAATCAACAAAGCTACTCCAGGTTTGAGGTTCTCGTGAGTATATCCATTGAAAAGTGTCAGTGTGCGAATCCGTGATCATATTGCTCCGTCCGTTCATTCCATCATACTTCAGGCTCAGCAGAAGTTTCTCGCGTTTTACGTCCATGGCGGTTGTAAACTGGAGGTTCTCAAAACGTTTCGTTAAGTTGTCTTGCGCTGACTTGAACTCAGCCGTCACGTGTGCTTGACTATCGGCATTTGCTCGGGATATTTCCGATGTGATGTGCGACTTAACGGCGGCCGATTCAGCCGTAATCACGTTTGTGAGATTATGGTTGCCTCGAGATAGTTCATCTATGACCTTCTTCAGGCGAGCATCAAGGCGCTCAAATGATTCGGATTGTTGAAGCGTCTGAGCTTCATTTTTGGAACTGCAAGAGCGATGAGGCTTAGCATTTCCTAAACCTCTAGTAGTTGACTGTCATCCAAACTTACCATAGGTGAATAAGGATACCAGAATCCAAAGTTTGCTGCCATTGCATCATGTTCTTCTCGAGCTTCTGTATTCGACTCTGTTTCCACATGGCTTTGATCGAAGTTCCGGCGCTGCGGACAATATTCCCCTTCGCAGAGGTAGATCCCAGCTCTGACATAGTCTTTTGCAGTTCTCTCGAAGCCTCGCGACATTTCTTTGCAATCTGAACTATCTCTTTCTCAGCTGCTGTGCTAGGCTGTTTGGAATTCTTGAGAGCGTTGCCAACTGAGCTGGTAAGCTTCTCAAGATCCGCAGCCTTGTCCACGAGCTCTTCGTTGACAACCCCCTTATCATACACACGACGGGTCACGGAGATGGCTTCATAACTGAAGCTGATAACTTGCATGATATTACAAGCAATACCGAGCGCTGACAATGGCTCCATTGCCGGAAGACCGCCCAGGCCACGTTCGTGGTCGGCGTTGTGAGATTCATGAAGCTGAAGAGAGATGCTCAAACGAATGTTGGGGTGGGGTGAGCAGTTGGTGGCTGGCTGTGCTAGGCGACAGTTGAGCCGTGGTGATAGTTGATTGGCGCAGCGATATCTCTGACCATACCTACAGCTGACCGCACTTCGTTAAGACACTTGAAAGTGCATGCCATTTGTCATTTTGATGTTTGCTGTGACAGTACCATAATGTATCGTGCAGAGCTTAATCTAAGTATTGACATTCGCCGTCTCTCGTCAGGTAGTAGTCCACTCAACCAGGCTGTTAGAGAAACAGCAACTACATTCAATAATGATATGTACACTGAGCAACTACTACTTTTTATAATTGCGAATTTGTATAGTTCAATGATGTTCTTTCACAGAATGGCATCTACCATGGCTCAGTCTCTCATCATTACACACCAAATCTTGGCAAATGATATACTTGGAAAAAGTGGAACCGTCGAACCCAGGACCACAGCCAGCCCTGGCAGGCCAGTCGGGATCGTGATTTTCCTGGGGAGCTTTCCGTCCCGACCATCGCATCGCACCGCAGCTCACACCTCAAAACCCAGCCCAATTGAGCGCCCAGGACCGGACATTTCCTCCTCCAGAGCTGCAGCTACAGCTACAACTCAGCGACCATCGTGCAAACCTACCCGACCGGACCGATTTTACCTCTGCAGCACGCCCTGCCGGGACCGCCAACATGATCACCCGATTCATCACCGAGATCAACACCAAGTTCAACCCCTTCAGCACAAAGGCCAAGGCGGCGCGGCTGTTCCTGACCTTCCTGCCGCCCAACGCGCGGTCGAGCGGCATGAGCATCACGACGACGCTGCTGCCGCGGACGTCGGCGGAGGCGCCCTCGCTGCGCGTCAAGTTCAGTAGGTCTTGCCTCGCCTTGCCCTTGCCCTTGCCCTTGCCAACACCGTTGCCATTGCCATTGCCCATTTCAACTCGCAGGCCGATTCCTTTTCGCCCCGAGACACGTGTGTTTGTGTGACTAGGCTGCTGACACATGCCTTTTTTTTGCTGCGAAACAGAAGACGGCAAGGAGATGAACCTCGACTGCAAGACGCTGGGGATCAAGGGCATCATCGAGGAGGTGGACCGGCACTCGCGCGCGCTGCAGAAGCAGGCTGATCTGACGGACGGTTGAGCTCGTGCTCGAGCTCGAGCTCGAGAGAGGAGATGTACGAGTTGTATGCTGCTTGGTGAGGGAGAAGCATATGGGGTGTACTATATGATATGTGCGATATACTTTGCATGCATGGGGAAAACGGCGTTGGGGCACTACTCGCGTTATGTCACATATTCTCCCCTTTCAGCATCATGGATGTAGAAAGGCCACGATGCCTTTGTTCATAGCTGGGAAGATAAAAAGAGAACATAATCACGCATCTATACTGCGGACACGGTGGTCAAGCTGGGTTCATTCATATTTCTGAATTAACGTCTTGTTCAGAAGTGGGAGAAATATGCCCGAAGACATGCACACACACACACAATCAAAACTATCGAGCCGGATATAGCCAAGCATACTTGCAGGAAGTTCCGCCACAAACTTTTATCTACTCTACCTAGGACCGCCGAGAAGACATGCAGGATAGATAGACTGGCTCATGCGGAGGCTCCGCTGATGAAGAACCACTTGTCTATGGAGGCGTCGATCTTGCCAGGCGGCACCTCCTCGTGGGGAGGCAGAGGCGGCAGCTGCTCGGGAGCAACACGGCTAGTAGAGTGGGCGACAGTCAGGTTGGTACTGCAGTTGAATTAGCTTCCATGTTCTAGGTCATTATAGGAAGCATAGTCACTTACGTGGAGATGTTGCCAGGCTGGGTCTTGCCGGTGATGAGCTTCTCCCAGGCCTCGGCGCACTCACGGACGACGTCCATAGCATATCTGTCAAATTACATATTAGCAAACCGCTCTCTAAGCTTGATGGTCACCAGGCGCAGCTCACGTCTTGTTCTTGCACTCGCCAGTGAAGGCGAACTGGTTCTCGGGCTTGCCGTCGGGGATCTTGTAGATACGGAACCACTCGTTGGTGGCACGGAGCAGGCCAGGCAGGTGGCGCTCGACGTCCTCGACGTCGTTGAGCTTGGGGGCCAGCGGGTCGTTCACGTCAATGACAATGACCTTCCAGTCGGTCTCCTCCTCGTCGAGGAGGGCCATGACGCCCAGAACCTTGACCTGCTTGACCTGGCCGGTGTAGCCAACCAGCTCGCCGATCTCGCAGACGTCGAGCGGGTCGTTGTCGCCCTTGGCCTTGGTCTCGGGGTGGACGACGTTGGGGTCTTCCCAGGTCTGATTGGCAAAATTAGCATAGGCCAGCAACGAGTGATTTTTTTGGGCGATATTCTTCATACCTGGGGGAAGGCACCGTAGTTCCACAGGTAGCCCTTGTGGGGGAAGCAGTTGCGAACATATCGAAGCTTGCCCTTCTTGATGTCCTGCTTGATAGGGTTGAGGAGCTCGTCCTTGGAGATCTGTAGAGGGGGCAAGCAATCAGTATTGATGTCTGCAAACGTCACCGCTGCGGGGTGTCTCGTGGCTTTGAGGCCGGGAATCAGCTTACCTCGAGCTTGGCGTTGGTCCAGCGAGGAATCTCGACAATCATGTTGAGGACGGTCTGCTCGGGGTTGGCGAACAGGGGGATGTCGTGGAAAGGCGAGACGGGAACGCCATCCTTCTCGATGTAGACACGGTGCTCGAGGGTGTTGGCAGCCGCCACCTTGCGGACGCCGTAGGGAGAGGCCATGGCGGGGGACGAGATGTTGGTGGTGGGATCCGGCGAGTTGGACGGGCTGGCTGAGCTCGACAGGTGACGAGCAATCTGAGCAGTGCGCAGAGACGAAATTTTGGCCGAATTGGGCTGCTGCCGCGGACTGGAGCAGAGGAGTTGTTGATTTTGTGAGGAAGCAATCGGGGCAACGGCGGCGGCGGTGGAGAGAAACCTTCCACTGCTGCTACCACCTCTTCTCCCGCCCGCCGATGGAGGGGAAGAGCCAGTGGTTGTTGGCGTTGGCGCTGGCGTTGGCGGGGCTGGTGGAGGGGCTCCGAATTTGCTGGGCGATTTGTGTGACGCCAGCGTTGCCAGGCCTCGTCTAGTTTTTGCTGCGATGAGGTGATTGGCGTGATTGGCTCGGCACGCCTCTGCAGGTGCTGCTGCTGCTATTGCTGGCGATAGCAGCTGTATCTGCTGGGCCCACGCCCTGCTCCAACTGGCACCACTACACGTTCTCGTACAAAAGCCTGTGCCCGTGCTGTGGCGGAAATGCTGCTTGGTGTGCAGGAGAGCTCTTGGAGGCTGCATGCAGACGGGGGAAAAAGCCTTTCTTTAGCCGATGCCGCAGGTAAACGGAGCGGAATGGAAACACGCTGGCAATAGAACAGGGCACGTAGACTCTGTCTGTAATGCCGGTCTACAGGTTCGCAAGCAACCAGATGGCCAACCTACAAGTCCGTGGGAGTGGAAAGAAGGAGAGCCAAGGGGTGGCTTAATGATGCGATATGGCGATCTGAGTCTGAAGTGTCTTCGGCTTAGGCCAGCTGGCCGTGCATGTGCACCCGTTCGGCCGGGTATATCTTCGGTACTGTGAGCTTCAACGGGAGGAGCCGGTTGCGGTTGTCCGGTCTGCAGGCAGGGTGAGTGCTATGCAACGGATGACGAGCAGGTTAACAATTATGAGATACGCCTGCGATTAGGCACACCAAGGAATGGATATCACTAATGATGTGGCTTGCTGTGTGCAAAAGATGGACCGAGACTGAAGAGAGCTGGGAATAGTTGATCGGTGACGGACAGCTGGGAAGTTTACCCGCGAGCAACACACTTGGCCTGAAGATGAGCACGAGCCTCACGAAGTGTGGCGCAAATTTTCTAACCCTGGTCAACCACTGCTCAGTAACGTAACACCGTCCTCTCACTCACATTCACCCCCTTTTCTAGAGTCAAAATGTCGAAAAACACCATGGTATTTAAAACTATGCTAACATGTATGCTATCATGCTCGTGCACATAAATCATCATAATGCATGCTACTGTACTGACTCTACTATCATCATCCATCATCATCATCGCCTCTCCATCTCTTCATCAGGGTATCCGCTACTTGCTGCTGTGACCAAGGAAAATAGAAAAGTCCTTATTAAAACCGGCCCGTTCTTGCCCCCCAAGGTATGATGCTGATCAAAATCGATGATAAACGAAAAATTAGGGGACGAGAGGGCCATATACCAATATGTGATCTGTGCTCCCAATATCGACCCCCTTTCACCTCCGAGGCAAGTGATTCCTCCCGAATGCATTCGCGCCTCCAATGCCACCAAAACCGCCGCCGCTCCACCCCTGGTGGATGCTCTGGCGCACAATCATGGCGGCCGCCTGGCTGGCCGCCATCCTCTCCTTCTGGCGGTGCCGCTCCTTGAGGTAGCCGGCTGCCTCGGGCCTCATGCGCAGGATGCGCAGAATCATGTCGTCCGAGGGGTCGGCCTGGATCTCCTTGCGCTTCTCCTCCTTGGCCTGCCGCATCGCCACCAGGTTCCGGCTCATCATGATGCTCTTGCCTCGGCGGATCGTGCCCATGCTGCCAAAGCCCCCTGTTCCGTGGAACGTCCCGCCAAACGTCGGCGGTGCCGACAGTCTGTTATTCTGCGCGGGCGCCGTTGCCGCCTGGTACTGCTGCTGAGCGCGCTGCTGCGTGGCCGCGACCATGCGCTCTGAGGTGCGGATGAGGTTATCGGTGGAGTCGAAGTAGAAGAAGTTCAGCGACGCCAGCTCGTGCCACTTAGGAGACTTGAGAATGTCCGCTGGAACGCCTAGCACTTCGCCATGGTCGTCTTTGGCATTGAAGAAGTCGAACAATAGTTGGAGCCACCTGTACACAACATCGAGCTCGGCTTGGGTGAGGGGTTTTTGAGATGATGGCTTCTCTGAAAGTGGCGGCACTAAGAGGTTTTCAATAGCCATCAATACCTCTTTCCAGAGACGAGTCATAACCGCCAGCATGGTCGCGTCTGTCAGTGTTTGCTTCATGATGGCGAAGTTCTCATCGAAATAAGTGAAGAGCGCCTGGAGCGCATTCTCGATGTCGGCTTGCGTCAAGGGTGGTGGAGCGGCTTTACGGCCCTTCCACATATTCCCAATGGATGCCGCAATGCCGCGACTGAGCAAACTCTTCAGCGCCTCATGGGATAGTGACGCATTGATATGCGAAGTAAGCTGGCCCAATTAGTATCTGAGCTTAGTCCAGGTCTAGGAATTGAGTAAATACCTTGTCTGTAATTTTCCGCACCATGTCTCGCTCCGTCCTCTTCAGATGTCTGAAGGCCTTGCCAAAGTGAAATTGGATGTCATCCTTCTCGCCTTCCATACTGACCCTCAGCAGCAGTCTGCCCTGGGTGTCGAGATCCAGCCAGAATTCCCGCGGTAGATAATCACTAAAGTGAAGAGGATCAAGCTTCAGTGAAGTTCGTCCGACAAAATCGTGATCTCCAAAGGTGTCGTAGTCCCAGATCGTCGCAATGACGTTGACTGGGCCTTGGACAGTAATATCGACGGACTCATCCCAACGAGGATTTAGAGACTTGGGAATAATCCGGGTCTTCGCTAAGCGTTTTTGATACTCATCGACGAGGACCACGTAGGGATCGCTGAACCCGTTGGGGTCGCAGGCCTTGATATCTTCCGCTTCTACGATCTTGATCGTGAACACATACTTATTTGGTCGGCGAATTTGTTCTTTCGGTCCCTCTGCCTTTTTCAAGACCTCTGCGCATTGCTCAACGTTCATGGATTTCTCCAACTTATCTAGCGCTTGCATGGCATATTCGATATTGTTGAGTTTCACAAAAGACTAGTAGACCGTCAGTGCTGAATGGAGATATACGACGAGACATACATACCTCTGCGTAGAATTGGAAAGGCTCAATCCTTTCTTTGGCATTCCAAGCGTCTTTCGCCATCTGCATAAAGCGTTCCTGCGTTGTTTTCTGAGCAGCAGCCAACTCCTGTGCCGTCTGGCGGTCCATTTCTTTCGCAAACCTCTGCTCAACAATTTCGCAGTACCGCCCAATCCCTGATGCGAAGGCTTTAGCCAGGGCGGTCATGAACTTGGCATGGTGTACATCATCGTCCCACTCTAGCTGGAACACCTGGTCGACTGTCTGATTGAAAAGTTGAAACATGTCGATGATGGACACACTGTGACGGTCTGCATCTGAAGGGACGGCGTCGGGACCGTTGGTGCGGACCTGAAATTGATCCTGCTTGATAGCTTGCTCGACGAATTCTTCCATCCTGGTTTCGGCATTGTTGATCCAGCGCCACACAAATTCGTCCAAGACGCTCTCGATGTGGAATGCGAAAGGTATCCCGGGAAGGGACTCGACATGGATCTTGCGTATCTCGACTAGTTCTTTGTACAGATCAAACCCGTCCTGAAGATCAATCTCCATGTCGCGTTCCTTAGCAACCGCGACAATGCGATCAATGATGACGTTGGCATCTTTTTCGAAGTTCGGGAACATAGTTTGAACCAGAACGGCAAAAGGACTGACGCCCATGATTTCCGGGTTCTTTCGATATCGGTTTTTTATCTTCTGACAGAGCGCAACAGCCGCCTTTCCGAGCTTCACGACGTGGCTGAAGTCCCATTCTTCTTGGCTGCTAGGAATTTCACGATCCAGATATTCACGATAAACATTTGCAGCTTGCTGCCTAAGCCCTTCTGCAAGAAGTTCCGCGAAAGCCTCCTCGTCCTCGGGCTTTCGAGAAAAGGAAGGATCGTCGTATATGTGGTTCATGAGGACGAACATGACCACACCCACCGATGGCGGCTTGGGCTCATAGCAGCGTAAGAGCAAATCGTAGAGGTCTCGAAGCAAGGCTTCGTTAAGATTACTCAACGTCTGCTGATAGACGGTGAAGTCAACCATGGTCCAGCGAGCAGTCTCAATTTCCTGCATTGCGGCGTGGTGGTGCTGAATGTACGGCGCCTTCTTCGGTTCTGGTGGCGGCTCTTTCACAAATTCGAAGGCTGCATTCAGATCTTCAACTGTCGTTTCTTGATCCAGAAACTTACGCGCCGCAACCTCCAAGAATGTTACATGTCGTGTGAACTGCGGGATCCGCCAATGAACGCACAACTCGGTGAGCAAGTCAACGGACTGCTTAGAAAGCGGCGTATACGGAACTGAAGGGTCAGCATGCACCTGGTCGAATGTCATGGCATGTTGAAGGATAGTTTTGTAATAAGCGCGAGGGTCGGGAGGGATGAAGACATAGCTAGCTTCGTCTACGCTCCGTATGCTGGCAGTATCCTCGAGAGACATAGAACTAAGGCTGAAAGAATCAAGCCCCAGTGGCCCAGATCCAGAATCGGGACTGGATATCATCCTAGCGAGATCCGAGTAGGCCTGGTCCTCGCCATACGTGGACGTCGGCCGCACGGGCAAAGGCTTCTCAAAACTGCCAGTTGAGGTCTTGCTCAGCTCAGGTCGAGCTGTTAGAATATCGAGCATCATGGACGACAGGTGTGTGCGCTCGCCACGTCTCCACTCCTCAAATGCTTCGTCAACATCAAAGTCTTGCCGCCGCAACGCTCCAGCCATATTCGAGTCCAGACGATGTTGATAGGCTTTTAAGTCCTTGAGCGCTGCTTCCTCCGTCCACAGGTTGCGGTTCACATCGATCTCGGCTTGCACCTGCGAGTTGAAACGCCCGAAGATCTTGGCGACAATCTGCACCATCGGCATGTCTTTAACATCATATGTCAAAGGAACCTCGACTTCTATCGTCTTATGTTCGGTATCTTGACCCGTGTCAATGAAGAGGTCTTGATCATTTCGTAAGAGTTTCTGCTCCAGCGTGTTTAGGCGGCTCATGAGCTCAGGTTTGTCCCGGTCACCTCCATGGTCTCTGAGGACATTTGTTATGAGCCTCACAAACAATGCGAGGTGCCTGTCCACGAGGACCTTCCAACCCAGATCGTCTGGCGCCTTGCCCCGACTCTGGGCTTTCGTGGCAGACGAGTAGAAGATAAGCACAAGCGGCTCAAGCTTGCGATCCTTGTCGATGGTCTTCCGGAAGTTCGAGTCTGTGAAAGCCGTGTATGCCTCCCCAAACGTTCGCTTCACAGCCGCATCGTTGAACCCCGGCAAGCGCTCTGTGCCCACGAGCACGCCCTGCATTCGCTTCTCCAGAGAGCTACGGAAGCTGTGCGGCAGCTTGATGCTCAGGCTGCTGCTCGAGCCGGTCGGGATGAACTCCTTCATCAAATCGGTTATGTTCGAGGTGTGGGCACGCTGCGGCGCTTTCGGGGTCGTGATGTACTCCTTTCGTCTCTTCTTGGGCTGCAGCAGGTAGTGCAGGAAGGCGATGCGCAGGGCGAAGCTGTACGCATCCTCGTAGCTGACGACGCCCTGGAAGGCCCTCGAGCCGGCGCGCGATCTCCGGTCTGCATCCCGGACTCGATTGACGCTCCGGTTCGGCTTCCACGACCTGCTGGAAGCGGACGACATCTTCGCTGCGAGACGGGCGGCGTCGCGTCCTGAGGCGGGGATCTGACCGAAGGGCTCAAACCGTTGCGCTCATGCGGCGCAGGCTGTAGCATTCGTGCTCAAAAAGCAGGATACAAATTCTGGAGTTGTCAAATGCTAGCAATATAGAGGACGCTGTCTGGCCTGGTGCGCAGGCGTCAGTGTCGTGATGTTGTTGTGTGTGTATTATGACAAGGGAGATCTCTGTTGTTTCCTCCCTGTCAGGAGGCGGTGGTGGTGGTGATTGATGTCCAACTGCCGTAGCACAACGTCATCCCCGAAAGAGGGTCAGTGCTCGCTAGCTTTGGCAGGTGTGTGGCCAAAGCGGTTTCGTTTGGTCTGGTGCTACCAACCGCCTGCGCCGCTCCCTTGGACTTTGACCGGGTAGGCAACGTTTATTCCTGGCGCCGGTTTACACTACGTACGTTTGGGGTGATGCGCTATAACGGCACCAAATATAGCAACCCGGCCACTGGAGGCGACTGACACTTCAAAATGTACCTATATGCATCACATGTTTTCGCTCATTACGAAGCGACAGAATACGAACTCAAGATACCATTTCTCATTTGCAAATGAACCCATAATTCCGTAGAGTTTTGCAGGTGACAACCATCTAGGTCTGCATACTTACGTCTCGTTTCATCTTTACATACAGTTTGCCGCCGTGCTTTGTGGTAATGCAGATTACCTTTCAATCTCCCAGAGAACAGTGATTCGTAGAGTTGTGCGACAAGAATTTGGTGGCTTGCATTAGTTACAGCACTCCCGCAAGGAGCCTCAGTGGAACTCCACCCTGCCCCGTAGTTCCATGCCGAACAACGTCCTCAACAGTATTTTAAGCTCTTTGTTTGTTTCTTTCGAGATGATGCCTTCTAAGGCTTTGACACGCGGCTCTTCCTCCCACGTGTAATCATACAATTCGAGGTCAGATCCTTGCGTTCTGCTCGCTCATAGCTTGCCCAGTATCCGCCGCCGATCCGGAGCCGGTTCTATTCTCTGTTCCAGCATGATCTGGCTGCAGCTTGCCACGAGCTCGCCGTCCTGATCTAAGATGGTCACCTCGGCGTCCGATCTCCCTTGGCTGGCTCCCTTATTTTGCTGATCATAAGTGTAAGGCGAGGGACATAAAAAGCCTGGGGAAGGAAACTTACCACTCGAACAAAGAGGAAGTCGGCGCCCCTCGCTGGTAGGGTTTTCTTGATGTCCATGTTGAGCACCAGTGTCGTGGTATGGTAGGCCAAGGGCGCTGCCGAGTGGCCGTCGCCTTCTACCGTGCCCCCGTTGAGACTTACAGCTCGGCCCTGGAAGTCGAACTTCGGCACGCATAGGTCAGTAACGATACCTAGAGATGTGTTTGAGAATGGCTCTCGATCGGAAAACCGTATCCACTGGTCCAGCACCTGTTGCCGATACGGCGAGGCACGCCTTTCGAAGAAAAAGTCAATGGAGTCATCTGTTCCCTTCGAGGTCTGCGGTCTGGTTAGCAGCTGCGACTGTGGTTGCATCTTGTCATCATCCGCCGAAGTCCGCTCTTCCGCCGGGGGCCGCTATACCCCTGTGGCGTGGCTGGCATCAAACTTACCATCGACCCTTGGAATTTCCACAGTTCGTCTATGTCCCTTCTCAGACGCTCCAGATCAACGGGACTTGGTGCAGGTTGAAGCTCAAGAGGGCCGTTCGTGATCGGCCCCTTGAAAGTTGCGGTGTTGGCGTTGGTCATATAGCCAGTGGCGATCTCCTCTCCGATCCGGCCGGGATCAAGTGTCGTCAGGGGTTCGAACAGGTCGCCGTAGTACTGGATTAGGACGACCTGTACCACGGATATCTGGCCGCCCAGCTTGACATCTTTGATTCTGAAGATGGCCAGGTCGCCATGGACAGGCCGGAGGAAGTTGAGCTGGACAGATACCGTGTGCGGTTGATGGTAGGCCGCCAAGGTTGTGCTGAAGTGAATTCTCGAGACCTCGAGGAAACTTGAGGCTTCACGGATGATTTAGACACCATTCGATATGCTGAACTCGGGCCTCCTTACCTATGTAGCCTGCATTTGAGGCGGCTGGGTCTGCGTGATAGTCGTGGTTGAGATTCACGAGATACGTGTGAGAGCTTAGTCTCTTGATGAAGAAGCCGTCCGGCGATGAAACAGTCGTCGCCATTGTTGAAAGCTCTAGATTGGAACCAGCAGCAATTGGCACATCATATCAGAGCCGACCCCATCCGGCCAGAGGGCTTGACACGAGTTTATATCAGTTGTAAGGATGGGGGCAGCTTCCCGGCCCACTTTCCAGGGCATAAGTACATGCATTGCCTAAGACGGAAACAGCCCCAGGTTCAGATGGCCAGACAATGACGGAGCCTCGGATTTGATAGAAGACAATAGGCTGTATTGAGGTAGGGCTGGGTTGGGTGTGGCCAGGTCCAATGTCGGACTAATTAGCGGCTCGTTGGCGGAGTTAAATCCTTCGCATCCTCTGCTCTTGTAGCGAGAGTTCTCATTGCATGAGGCTGAGATGCGGAGAGGCTCAATGCCAAACTTAGCCCCTACCGTACATATATGTATGTCAGAAGAGGAAAATACTGTTACGATCGTCGATGCAATGTTCTGTGCTTTATTTTCGTTACACGAAATGGTAGCGTGCCATTCCTTGTAGGCGATTATTCATAGGAGATACCGTGCTCAGTTACCATATTCTGTTTTCGGTGATCCTTCATTGCCTAGGTAGAAAGAAGGCCCCTTCAATTTGAACTGCTGGGTGGAGACATCTCAATATTCAAATTATGCTCTCCAAAGAGCATTGCAACGGCACAGATCTAAGCTTCAAGGCGCGTACGCTGCAATGTTACCCGGTGAAAAGGTTCAGTGTCAAGTTTGAGGATTTCTGGAAAGACCGAGTAAGCAACATCCTCGTGTACTCTGTGATTTGATAGGCTATATAGCCCACTTCTTCGTCTGACAACCGAGGCACCGGCGTGGATACTGAGATAGGCGTGGAGGGTGCAAATGGTAGCCTTTGCTTAATCCACGGAGGAATCTTTGTTGTCCATCGCATCCGTTGAAAATCGAAAGCAAACTCCTACTGGCTGGGCTGATGTTTCGAGACGCCCTCCATCTATATGGCCTCGCGCCATCCAACTTACCTGATGTGACCAACATTATTTCGCACAGTGGCTTGGGGACATCGAACTCGATTTCGTGTGCATTACCTCGTTAAGACTAGTCAGGCATGTTGTAATACACATAAGACCTAGCAAACCACAGTATAGAGATGATGTTCGTCCAAGTTCGAAATAGGCAAGGCGAATTGCTTGGCTAGACAAGTCGGATGTCCTGAAGACTGAAGATGGAGAACTCGCACTTTCAATGGAGCGGTCTTACATAAGACGTTTGCCTCAACTAAGTTCTCACGAGTCGGCATGGCGGCGACGGAAAGGCTGTAGATGCAGTACTATGCAGTAGAAGGGATGACAGAGGACTTTTGATAGATACACGCCTTCGGAATCTTGACAAGGAGATCAGAGTTCAAGCAGATAGATCTACAGTAATGCCTCTATATCTAGGCCCAACTCGTCTGTTCACCACGGCCGATAGTGGACATGCTCGCTGTACGGACGTAGTTGCGTAAGCTGCCACGCTGAAGGCAACTCCTTTTTGCCCCTGAGCTGGAAGGCTGTTAGTGCAAGGCAGTTGCTTACTTAGCCACTTGGTGTCTTTTGAGAACAAAAGTGCGCCTGGAAACCGCCAACCGACGGTGACGCCAATACCTACGCTACTCGATTAGGCTCATCGCTAAGATACCTAAGGTAAGTAACTGACTGGCCTTTAGGTGGGGTTTCTGTCTTGGACAGGCTGATTGACGTGCTGGCTGGGTGCCGCCGTCCCCTCAAACGGGCCATGCCTAAATGCTAATGTTAACGGAAGGTTGCTAATAAATAATAATCAGTGCGTCTACCTACCTAGCCCTGGAGGTCTCTAACATGACTCTATTGTCGTCCGTGTTCCCAGGTGACATGCGCCGTGCCACTGGACATGACGAGGGCATCGTCGTCACGATACAACTTGTTCTGAGGCGCAGTGAATAGATACGACGGACACAGGCATCGGCGCAGGCGCAGGCACAGGCATAGCTCTACCTAGCGCAACCTCTTTGCCTTCATCATACCTACCTAGGTACCTAGGTAGGTATCTAGGTAACTTAGGTACTTTACAGTGGATCGTGCACACATGATCCAGGTCTTATGCCACCGACATGTTGCGGCGCCTTTTTCACCACGAGCGAGACAGTTCACGTTGAAGTGCCACGAGGCTACTCTCTATACCTCACCTACTTAGTACCTACATGCCTATTCTTAGCATCACCGCTCTTTGCAATGCGCCTGTTGGCCGGCGACTCGATATTTCTACATTTCTCAACTCTCTTCTATCGTTCTTGCCTAGGTAAGCGTACTCCCTAAGTAAATAGGTGGAACCTAACGCTATCTGGGTGGTAATTAGTACTCGAGTACGGTACGGTACCGGTAGTGGGCTTGCCTCTTGCGACAGCTCTGATATTTCTTGGCATTTTTATTGCATTGCGGCCCCCCTGTAACCCCGCCGCGCGCGACAAGAGCCGCCAAACCCCTTCCTATTCGAGCTTCCGTGACAGCATACTCCGACCCTTCATCTCACATACATACATACATACATTCATACTATATCCCACCACCACCACCACCACCACCGCCATTCCGCTCGCAGACGTTACCGTTTCCCACGATACTCAATACCGCATCATTCTTCGCCGATACTCTGGGCTGAGGGCTCCATCCTCTAGCACCTCATCATGGGCAATGTCTCAAGCAGGCCCGATGAGGGCGCTGCCCTGTACCTCAGAGATCAGCATCGCCGTACGTTGTGTCTCCTCGCTGCCCCCTCCCCAACCCGCTGTCCCACGGCATTTGACCCGACTCATCCACGCTGAGTGCTGACCTCCCCCCCCCTTCCAGTATCTATATCTTCTCTGGTGGTTAGCAGCCCGCGGAGACGTTCTTACGTGAATATCGTTCCCAATGCATTCCCTGCTTCAAGAGTATCTGCATCTCGATCTTCAGGGGATCCTGCTCCCATAGAATTCGTCCAGGTATGCGACCAGAAATCGCTCTTCATCGCCGCCGATCGCATTGCTAACGCTATCCTTCTCCAGGACCCCGAAACGACGAGCCCAGCATCTCCCCCTTCATTCATTATAAAACTTAACCACGAGGACGAACTCATGTTCACTTTCACATTCGTCATTAGACAAGTGCAGCCATCACCAGCCAGCACGAGCGGCGCCACCACAACCGATACCAACGGCGGACCCGTTGACACACAAATCAACGGGCTTACATATGTCTGCGCATCAAACCCTCGAGAAGTAGAGAATCTCGTCACAAGGGAGTTTCACGCCGACCCGAACCTGCACAAAAATGCGAACGTCGACTTAGTGGGGGATTTCAATACAGGAGGAAGTCCATCTGTGACATTCGACTGGGCATGGAAATGGAAGCCGCCAAAGAGCGCAGAGGATAAAGGGGGCGGTTGGAGGAACACTTGCAGCGTACGCCAGCATACTACAATAGGTTGAAGAGTGTGGCTGACCGGTCTAGTTTGTCGAGTACAACCCTCGCGCCCATCGGCTTGATACTTTGGCCAGCTTCTCTTTCTGGGTGCAAAGTCAGTCTATGCAACACCAGTCCCGATGATCAAACGGCTAACCTAAGCAAGACGTAGATACAAGCTCATACATGAGCCATCCGAATTCGCCAACGCCTCCGTTCCTCCTGCCCCCGCCGCCAAAGATTCGAGTCCCCTCTACCCAATCTGTCGAGTCGCGGATGAGCGCCATCGACATCGATGAGCCTCCCTCCCCAGCAGCGACCGCGACTGAATTCAACAACGGTGGGCCGGCTCCACCTCCTCCTCCCGCAGCAACAGCTGCTGCCGCATCAGCAGCCGCGGTCAATGCTACAGGCACGACTGCTCAGGAGCCCGTCAAGGTTGACATCTCATGTCCTCGACCCGATGATGTATCGGTGACGGACGATGGTCCCGTTTTCCGCGCCACTATCAAGGCGCTCGAGCAAAAGACGGGTAACATGCGAACACAGATGAAGCGGGTTATCAAGAAAGCCGAGGCGGCTCATACCGCGCAAATCGAAGCAAATGACGCTTTCGTCTCGTTCATGGACGCCCTGCGGGAGGCGTCATCAACCAACGCCAATGCTGTCCAGCCTGCTATTGAGCATTACTTCGACAAGATTGCTCGTGAAATCCTCACCTACGAGCGAGTCAATGCCCAGAATCTACAAAGAATAGTGATTGAACCTCTAAGTAAACTTTACAGCATGGATATCAAGCAGGCGGAGGCCAAGAAGCGCGACTTTGAAGAAGAGAGCAAAGACTACTACGCCTATGTCGGTCGCTATCTTGGCCAGCGGCACGATTCAGTGAAAGCAAAGCAGAGCGATTCCAAGTACCAGTCGAAGCGGCGAAACTTCGAGTTGAAGCGATTTGACTACTCTTCCTTTATGCAGGATTTGTCGGGTGGCCGCAAGGAACAGGAGGTTCTGTCGCATCTCACCAAGTATGCAGATGCACAAGCCAAGGCGTTTTTAGCGACCTCTAAGAAAGTCGATGCCTTATTACCGCAACTCGAGGCGCTGTCTTCCGAGGTTCAAGTTGCAGACAAGGAGTATCAATACCAACGACGTGAGCGGGAAGAGAAACGGCGACTCCTGGAGAAGAGCAATGTAATGTATGTTGAACCTGACTCGGTTTCGTCTGTTGCTGGAAGCGGCCAGGGGTTCATCATCAACGGCAATCAGTCCAACTCGGACTCTGAGCTCGGCCGAGCGGACAGTACTGGTTCGCAGTTGAGAGCTGTTGTCACTGGAAACTCAAACACCACTACTCTTGTTGGTGGGGATCTCTCGCGTTCTCCTGGTAGTTTAGGCCAGTCATCAGTCGGAAGCCCACCGCAGGTCTCGAAGTTCAAAGGTATTCGAGACCTTGAAGAACGCGACCTAAGCCAGACAGCAGCACTCGAGAAGAATGGAGCCACGCAGAGGAAAGAGGGCCTTCTTTGGGCGTTAAACCGACCCGGTGGTCATGTTGATCCCCGCTCTCTGAATAAGCAGGGGTGGCACAAGTAAGCTCACATTGTCTAAGTGCGCAGTGATTATGCTAACTATCATAGATTCTGGATCGTGCTAGACCAAGGGAAACTATCAGAGTACAGTAACTGGAAGCAAAAGCTTGATCTGCATATGGACCCAATCGACCTACGCATGGCGTCCGTGCGAGAGGCGAGAAATGCAGAACGTCGCTTCTGCTTCGAAGTCATCACGCCGCAATTCAAGCGAGTTTACCAAGCTACGTCAGAAGAGGACATGAACAACTGGATTTCTTCCATCAATAACGCCTTGCAAAGCGCTGTTGAGGGCCGGGGCGTGAAGGACAAACCGGCAACGGGCCCGCCGTCCAATGATGGTTCCCACTTTAGAAGAGATATTGGGTCGATCCTCACTGGCAAGAGTCCATCAGTCGGGCATGCGCAAGCTCCCCCGAGTGCAGGCGGTTTTCCTAGCCGGCGAATCACTGTTGGAGCAAGACCTGTGACGCAAAGGAGTAACAGTAGCTTTGACGAAAGTCCAGACAAGCTCCTCCAGATGTTGCGGGAGAACGACCAGGGCAATTGCTGGTGTGCTGATTGCGGATCAGGAGCCAAGGTCGAATGGGTGTCAATCAATCTGGCAATAATTCTCTGCATCGAATGCAGTGGCATTCACAGATCGCTGGGAACCCACATCAGCAAGGTTCGATCGCTCACGCTAGACATTACTTCATTCACGCCAGACATAGTGGAACTGCTTTTGCTAGTCGGCAACCGAGTATCGAATATGGTCTGGGAGGCCAGACTGGATCCGTCTCTCAAACCGAGCCCACAAGCAACTCGAGAGCAGCGTCTGAAGTTTATCACGTCTAAATATGTGGATCGGGCATTTGTTGAACCAATTTCTGCTACATTGTCTCGCTACCCTACTCCAGATGAGACGCTGCTTGCTGCCATCAAGAAGAACGAGATTCAGCAGGTCATTTACGCGCTGGCCCTCCATGCTAGCCCGAACGTCACTGACAAGTCTCGGGGGACGCACGCTGTTTTCTTGGCACTTGCTGCGGCAGACCCAGCCTCGCCATCACCAACAACCACACCGCCTCAGTCAGATGCCAAGGTGGTGCCTTTCCCTATCGCAGAGATGCTCATTCAAAACGGAGCAGAAATACCCGCTACGCTACCTGCTTTCCCATTGAGCAGAGCGGCTCAGCTATATCTTGAGCTCAAACGAGGTCGTGCCGCGGCGGTGAATACCAGCGGATCCCATGATGGCATTGGTTCACTACCCAGCAACCTCAGTCCTAGCGAGAGACTCGCAAGAGAGAAAGAAGCCCGACTGCAGAAACGTGTCAGTGCGGGTGGGCGACTGGCCAAGTCGCCAATCCCGGAGAGATAGAGCTCTCGCATATCGGCGTCTCGGAGACACCCAGCCAGTGACTAGCATGGAGCTGGCCATGACGCTTACATTCGCTTCGATATTGTACGATTTTTGGAGACCGGCTTGTGTGGACGTTTTTGATAACCCCTGTTATGTACGAGTGGACGCAACGAGACGCTCGCTTTGATGACCGATACCTTACCGATTTTCGATTGGCTTTGATCATGATGGATGGTTTGGGATAGCAATGAGGAGATTGCTCCTATGTGTGCGTGCCCGCCGCGTGTGGGCGTGTGTGTGTGTGTCTGTGAATTTAATACGGCGTCAAAAGGCGCAGTGGCTTACAGAGCAAAAGACGAAGGCAGCATGAAGATGGGGACGGACGACCTTTGTGTCAACGAGTGTGTGTGCTTGGAGAGGGCTATCTATCTATCTGTACGCCGCATATGCGATGGTGAGAGTCATTGAGTTGGCGAAACTGGACTCTTGAGCCTTGGAAACACGCAAATCCTCCCCGTGATGAGCGAGCGGCATGGTAAGGGTAGCAATAATAGTAATGAACATGGATATGGAGCATTTAACGGCCGTGGTCTCCGCCTGGCTATGTTCACGACAATCACGACGTGTCTGCTTCTCAAGTGTTGTGCCGTTCTCGCGATTCTCATGATCTGGTCAGGTGTACAGCGTCACAGAAAAAGGGAGGTTCATAAGGGATTTGAAGCCTTGTCTCAATAACTGAGCTACATAACCCTAAGCTATCTCAAATGCAACGAAGACTCGATTCATTTCCTGTTCCCATCACCTGATTGATGCAAACGCCTGCTTTTTGTACAAGATCGGATCCCCCCCCCCCTTTCGCCCAGCCCCTGCCCCTGGCTCCTTTGCTGCCTCTTCGTCACACTTGCGTGCAGCAGCCATTGGCATCGCCCACGTGCCCCACGAACGTGCAACATCCATACGTGTATGTAGTGAGTCCATTAGTCTAGCAACTACAGCAACAACAACAACCACCCCCCTCGAGCTATGTGCTCCACTATACGAGAAGACAAGATCGGTCAGAAAAGCAGTTCCGGGCCAGAACCAGAACCAGAACTCCGGCCCAGCCTCAGGAGAAGTAGAAGCAAGCAAGCAAGCAAGCAACCAGAAAGCAGTGCAATAGACAGCCTCCACTCCCCCAAGAGAAAAGAGCTCGGATTTAACCACAGAGGCAGCCGAAGCACGACTAGTATTTCTTTCCCGTCTTTCCGCCCTTGTTTGGCTGCTGCTGCTGCTGCTGCTGCTGCTGCTTGGTGCCATTCTGCGTCTTGGCGGCGACGATGTCGTTCTTGCTGTAGTAGCTGTCGCCGTCGGTGCCGAAGAGCGCCTCGTCGCCCTTGCCGCCCATCTCCATGAACTCGCCGGCCTGGCGGTGGTCGGCCGGGCGGGCCTCCTTGGCCGCCGCCGCTGCCGCCGCCCACTTGGCCTTGGGCCCGCCCTTGGGGTTCTTGGTGTAGACCTTGACGGCCTGCTCGCCGGGCTGGCTGCCGGCGATGCGTGTCACCTGCACCGAGTTGATGGAGCTCAGCAGGGTGCGCTCGCGCGGGATGCCGCGCCGGTTGACCTCGAGCCCTGCGATGCCGCCGACGAGGCCGCCGGTGCTATCGTTGACGCCTGGGGCGCTGGCGGTCATCCAGGGGTGGCTGAGGCACTGGTCGATTGTGAAGCGGCGCTCGGGATCGACTACGAGCATGGAGTCGATGAGGTCGACTAGTAGTGGAGTTAGCACAAGCAAGAAAACCGAAGGAAGGAAAGGACATCGCTTACGTGCTGGATCGCCGACAGAGTCCCAGTATGGTGAAGGATAGTCGAAGCGGGCAGTCTTAATTTGTTGGGAGAGCGTGAAGGGGAAGTCTTTGGAGTAGAGCTCATCGGAGAATGGAGGAAAGCCACACAGACAGATGTATAACACAACTCCAAGCGACCATACGTCAACAGCCTTGGTATACTTGCGATTCTTACCCTCTGCAAGAATCTCTGGCGCAACATAGCTTGGAGTGCCGCACAATGTGGTTGTGAAAGACTCCTCGCCAATGATCTTCGCAAGACCAAAGTCTGCGAGTTTGACGTGTAAGTCCTTGTCTGTCATGAGAATATTCTCAGGCTTAATATCTCGGTGCACAATGTTACGGTCGTGCTACAAGGTTGGTTAGTAGGGGAGGGTTTCAAGGGACATGTTGAGCCTTACCAGATATTTGACACCTTGAAATAGCTGAGTAAAGAGCTTTCTAGTCTCGTTCTCGGTGAGCTTCTGCTTCATGACAATGTAGTTGAACAGCTCTCCTTCCGCCGCAAGCTCGAGGACCAGGTAGACGGCGTTTCTCTCGTTGAAGGTATCCTTCAAGCATAGTACATTCGGGTGGCTTACGCCCATCAGGACGGCGATTTCCTGTTGAAGACCTTCTGTCTTCGAGCGCTCTTCCATACCGGGCGTCTTGGTGAAGATCTTGACCGCATAGCGTTGACCGCTTGATTTCTCAACGCACAAGAATACTTCGGCGAAGTGACCTTTTCCAAGCTTCTCTAGCAGCGTGTACTGCTGAAGAAACGCACTTGTCGTCCGGCTCCTAGGGTATCTGAAGACGAATCGAGCCTTGTCTAGGACCGCAATCTCATCTTGCTCGGCGAGCTCTCTACGTTGGTTCCTTCCAACAATAGCTTCGTTGACGAAGGTACCGTTGCTGGATAGATCTTCTAGAACCGCGACGGTGTCCTCTCCCTTGTTCTCAGTGAATATCAGACAATGACGGTTTGATACTATCGGATCGTCGACAACAACATCTGAAAAAAAAGTTAGTATTATTGCAGGAAAGCGATGAGCGCAAAGTTATATACATACCGCACTCTGGATGACGCCCTATTAAGTAGCCTCCCGCGGGAATGCCTACTATCTTGGCCTTGTCTAACTCTGCCTCTTCCTCCTCCAATGCCTTCTTGCCCTTCTTTTTGGGCACTATGTCTTCAACGGTGTTGGGAATGGGGCAAGCGGCGCGCTTCCTCATCACTACGCACCGGCCGCCGTATCTTGTATCGAGGGGGAAGAGGTACCCCCAGACGCCCTCTTTCACCTCATCCTCGACTTCGTCTGAAAGTGCGGCGTTTGGGTCTACGAGCTGGGATGGAAAGGCCTGTGTGTCTTGCGGTGGCGAGGAGAAGCCCTGGGTCTGCGAGTAGGGCTCCCCATTCTCTCGGTGATGTGTAATCTGGCTGCCCGGGCCCTCGGGGGGCGTGGCAGTAGCTTCTTTGTAGAGGCCCTCGGTCTCCTCAGTGCTGAGGTGGGTGACGGGCGAGGGCAGCTGGCGGTTGGTGTCTACGGGGGTCTTGTCGGCGCCGTCGTGGTCGCGATGCTGGGACAGACGCTCGGATCGGCGGGGCCGCTTGTAGGAGTCTTCTGGTTCGGCAGGCGAGCCCTTGTGAAGCAAGCGTGTTAACAACTTCAACGGGAGCATGATGCCGTAGCATAGCATAGCATAGCGCATAGCGTATCCTCACATCGCATCACATCACGGAGCTGTGACGTCGACGGGGGATCAAGCAACATGCAGCATGGAGCGGGAGGCAGCAGGACGTACTCGGTGCCGTTTCAATTGGCTCTGCTCGCTGCGCGGAGGCATAGTAGCTTTATTTCCTTCGCTGTGAGGCAACAGGCCAAAGGTCACGGAAACTGAAGGGTCAGCCAGTGAGGGAATGTGCGCAATGGGAATTCACAATTTGGTGCGTGTGCGCGATGGCGGTTCTTCACAAGATGAATGCCTGGAGGGTGTTGGAGGCCTTGGATCCAGTCAGGGTGCTACCTAGGCAGGCTAGTGTGGAGACCGCAGGTAGTGTAGGGTGTAGGGTGTAGGGGAGGTAGGCAGGTAGGTACTGAATGACCAGCAGCTCAACTGTTAAAAAAAGCTACGGCCCTGGCTTCTGTGGAGGCTGGAGCAGCAAATCCCAGCGTCATACCTTCGGTACCTCCCTGATTGTTGAGGAGACTCCTTCCCTCGTGCGGCGAGCATTGAGTCAGCCGGGGTCCAAGTCCTCCCCAGGTGCGCAGAGGGAAGCTACAGCGAGCTAGCGGCGGTCTGCAGTGCGGGCACCTGGCAGTCACCCGGGAGCTTCAGCCATCATGCAGGGGGTATACAGGGCTGTGGGTGAACATCTGGCTGAGCCACTGGCAGCGATCCATTCTACCGTGTGGTGGGCGGGCCGTGACCGTGGTCGACCTTGGCCGTCCAGATGACATGCGTCGGTCTGGTCATGTAAGGTAAGGTGTAAGGCCAACATGTCTTAGACCGTCTCGCACTTGGAGTAAATGATAGAGGGAAAGAGAGAGATACACTCGGTGTTGACTCAGATCCTCGCGTGCGATGAGCAACAGGCCAAATCTCCCATCTTACTGTCGCCACTCGTATCGGCCCTGGACTGTCGCCTCGACACAATGCCCATTGCCTTGGCAGACCTATAGGCAATCTAGAGATTCCATCCGGAAGAAGCAGGTTTCCCATGAGAATCACTATGCAGGTCTATGTGACTGTAGACGGACGGGAACGTCATAATCTCGGATAATACGCCTTCGCCGTATTGCCATCCTGTCTGCTTAACTCCACCACTTGGGACTCAAAGATCTGAGAACATCATCAAGCATATACAACGTGGGATGTGTAGTTTGTCATCCGAGAGAAGACTTGTCGTAGTGAAGCAACTGCACTCTCCAGGTGACATCCAACCCCACCATCAAGCCTCGAGCACAAGTCATTCGTCTGTAGCAGCGTCTCTTTAAGACATCGCGGCTGGCCGTGACGTAAAAATACACAACAGAGCCCCGATCTGATCGCGGGTGGCTTTGCAACAGATGGAAGTGGCGGCCATGGCAATGCACAGTTTCCCATGGTGTAGTCGAGTAAACGCCCGAGGTTCGCTCGGATCGTGCCGTTGCGGAACGCAAACCCTCCTACTCTAAGCCCCAAGCTTCAAGCTTCCTAGTAGTAGGCTACTCCATTGATATACCTGAGTGTGAGATACTCAGGCCATGACTCGTCGAATCGGAGCTCTGGGTCAATGCCACCTCTTGAGAGCTTTTGAGAAATGACCATCAAGGTTATGATGAGGGACAAACAAAGGATTAGAGCTTATTATGCTTCTTCAGTGTATACTAGGTGAAGGTAAGGAGCTGTGCAGCTGCCAGACAGTGGAGGGCAGCTGCTGTGCAGGCAACAGGTGGTCCAAGCTGGAGCTGGAGCACAGACCATTCGCTTAAATAGTCCACTCCACCAACGCCCAGGGTGTATTCCTACCCAAAACAATTCACACCGCCCTGTCTTAGCGTCGGATCAACTTCACAGCGCTTCCGAAAATGGCAGAAAACTGGCTGCCCACCAACTTTGGTGGGGCCTACGAGGAAATTGAAGACCTCTTGGATGATTTGGTCGACGACGTTGTGATTTACATCGAGCCTGACTTCGAACCCGATCCGCCGGTCCACGAAATCTACCTCTCAAGCCCAGGCGAGGAGGACGACGATATCGAGGAGCCCGACCCCATCGACGACGAGATCCCCGCTCAGAATTCCCCCTTCTTCAACATGGCCGAGCCCAAGTTCACCCCGCAGCTCGTCTTTGTGGACGGCAGCAACAACGACCTGATCCAGGAGCTGGCGGACGTGCTGAAGATCAGCGATGAGGTGAAGCCGCTGATCGAGAAGGACCAGCGCGAGGAGGCGCTGGCCGCGGTCGTGAGAGCCTCCGCCAACTTCAACTCGATGCCCGAGAAGGAGTTCGGCCCCGCCTACAACCTGCTCATCTACCTCGTCGTCCAGCAGTCCAAGGACCCCAAGAAGCACCTGCCGATCATGTGTCAGAATCTGCTCAAGCCGATAACGTCGTCTCCAGTTAATGGCCCAGGCCTCGCGCTCGGCGCTCTCCAGACCATCTTCAACCTTCTCGCAGTCGACAACCCGGTGCGCTACAACGTGCTCCTCCAGATCCTGCGCTTCGTCAAGATGCACAATTCCTACGACTCCTTCCAGCCCATGGTTGCCAGAATTCCGCGCTGGCTCGATCTCTGGGACCTCGACGATGAGGACAAGCGCAAGGTGTTTATCGAGATCTCAGATGCCGCTCACGAGGCTGGCGAGCAACAGTGAGTGAAGCCCGTCGCGTCAGATTTCAAGTGTGACCTGAGAGCAAAGTGACTAATTTCTGAATTTTTCAGGGATGCCTACAACCAACTTCTCCTCGCCCTACGAACCTTCGATGTCAACGATCAGGAGGAGCTCAAGTCAGCGGAGGCACAGCAGTACTCTCTGCGTGCCCTCAAGCTTGTCCTTGGTATCAACAAGCCCTGGGCCTTCGACCTTGCCGCGCTGCGAAATCTCGCCCCCGTGCAGGCGCTCAGCGACTCCCACCCCGTCTACTTCGAGCTTCTCGAGATCTTTGCCGAGCAGGACCTGGAGGACTTCAACGACTTCAACGAGGAGCACGAGGGCTTCCTGGAGAAGGAGCACCTCGACTTTGAGGTGCTGCAGACCAAGATGCGCCTCCTGACCTTCGCCAGCCTGGCGGCCGCCCACTCGCAGAACAACGAGGTCCCCTACGCCATCATCGCCAAGGCACTCCAGATCCCGTCCGAGCAGGTCGAGCTGTGGATCATCGACGTGATCCGCGCCGAGCTGGTCGAGGGCCGCATGTCGCAGCGCGACAAGGTCTTCCGCGTGCAAAAGGCCACCCACCGCGTCTTTAGTGACAAGCAGTGGCGCGAGCTGCAGGTGCGCATCGACGCCTGGCGCGCGACGCTCGTCTCCGTCACCGGCGTGCTCCGCAAGTCGCAGGCCGAGGCCGAGGCGGCGCGCGAGCGCGAGGCGCAGGAGATTGAGCGCAAGCTGCAGCAGGCGAGCCTCGGCGACGGCCAGCAGGGCGGTGGCCAGCGTCGCGGCGGCGGTAACGCCGGCGGCCGCAACCAGCAGCAGCAGACGAGACAACGCACCGACGACGACGATTAGAGGGTGGAGGAAGCAGCAAGCATGGTTTCACACGACGGGACGACACGTGTCTTCACTGCCCTTGGGCTGCTGCCTCGGCACGCACGCCTGATTGCTTGTTCTAGGGGATCATCATACTGGTTTTTTGCTGTTCTGTGACCATAGAATTCTCACGATACTTCATGGCCTGCTGGATGGACACGTTTTCTGTGCTTTGGCGTTCTGCTTGCTAAGTAAGCACCGCAGGGGGAGGGCCGGCGGTCAACAAACACCATTTCATCATCTTTCGTCATCACGAGCTCTGGTCGATCAGATTTGGTCGCAAGGATCATCTGCATACAGGGGGGAAGAGGGAAGCATGATGGATTAGAAAAAGTGCCTTCTTCTGATGATACAAATGAACAGACATAAAAAAACAACGAACACATTATGGTGTTCGCCCTGAAAGTGATTATGAGTACAAGTAAAATGGTACGTAGTCTGTACAATGTTGTCGCCCATGCCTGCAATGCCAACTGCTGCTTGAAGCTGTTTTTGGTAATCCATGCCCTGCCTCTCTTTCCAGAAAGTGAAGTCTATATCTAACTTGTTTCAACTCCCATCCTATCTAAAGCTGAAAATAGTTCCTCCCTGCCCCGCGACATGATCACACTCGGAGACCACTCTACAGGTCCCGGCCAAGCCTGCCCTTGAGCTTCTCCTGGGTGGTCTTGTAGACGGCCTCGGGCTTGGGGGTGGCGTCGATCTTGACGACGCGGCCCTCCTTCTCGTAGTAGTCGACGACGGGCATGCTGGTCTCGATGAAGGTGCGGAAGCGCTTGCGGATGCTCTCGGCGTTGTCGTCGGCGCGGCCGCTCGTCTTGCCGCGCTCGAGCAGGCGCTTCTCCATCTCCGCCTCCGGGCAGTCGTAGAAGAGCACAAACTGCGCCGGGCACACGGCCTGCTCGAACTTGAGCGCCTGGTCCATCTTGCGCGGGAAGCCGTCGATCAGGAACTTGGACTTCTTGCCGCCGGCGCCGCCCTTGGGCTGCTTCTGGATCACCTCCGTCATGGCGTTCTCCAGCAGCTGCACCGTCACCTCCATCGGCACGATCTTGCCCTCGCGGATGTAGTCCTTGATCAGCTGGCCGAACTGCGAGCCGGGCCGGTCCTGCTCCGCGCGCAGCAGGTCGCCGGCCGACAGGTGGGTGAAGCCGTAGTCGGACACCAGCTTGGCGCACTGGGTGCCCTTGCCGGCGCCGGGCCCGCCGAGAACAAAGACCACGGCCACGTCGTCGGCGGAGAAGGTGGGCGTCGCCTTGTCAGGGGCGGGGAGCTGCCCGGAGGACTTGGGGGCTTCGATGGCGGGCATTTCTGTTCGAGGGGGAAAAGAAAGGGTGCTGTTAGCCGCCTGTGGGAGATTGCAAGTAGGTTGAGATTGGACTAGGAGAGGAGCTGGTATGCATATATTGGACTAGGGGTAGCAGGAGAAGACCGTTTTGGGTTTGATTGTGGTGGGAGTGCTGAGGTTGTGATGGTGTGGCGGTGGTGTCAAGAAGGGGGGCAGCAAGTCCAAGGTCGGGAAGACCATGGGACGACGTCATTTGCAGCTTTCCAACTCCTGACAGGTCACTCCAAAGGGGCAATTGACCACCTACCTTTCCGTCTATTCACCAGCAAAACCCAAGCACCTGTTCCCGCAGCGATGATGGCAACAAACGGCCAGAACTTGACGGTGTAGTTGGAGTCGCTGCTGCCCGGAGGCGGTGGTGGAGCAGAGCTGTACGATCGACGCGTCGTCTTGGTCGCAGGTGAGCGCAGCAGAAAAGGAGTGCCGAAGCTGGTGCTGCAGGTCCGCTTGCTGCTTGTGGTCGCAGCTGTCGAGGCCCGCCGGAAGGGTGCTGCTGCTTGTGACGGCTGCCGCAGAGTCGCCTGCAGTTGCCGCCGGAACATCTGACGTGCGATTGGATGCATCCTGAAGAGAGTGAAGGGTGCAGGTGTGTTCTTGTGGGCGCCCAGCGACAACTTCAAACTTGAAGAGCTTCTTTTTTGTCGACGCGGGTCTTCAGGTGTTAGGCCAGTTGATTGCCGGCTGGCGCTGGCCGGCGGACCCAGGGCCAGTCTAAAATGAGACGCTTCTGGACCTTGATACAGTGGAGCAGTGCTTGTAAGTCGAAGCACATACACGCTGTCACGTGTATCCCCTGTATCAACCGCGTTGTCGAACTCCCTACTACCAGGTCGTCTATTGTAGTCGCTAAATGTTCCGACTCGTCAGACTTGGAGGCTCCCTGTCAGATATGCGCCCCATCTGATCGATGTCACAACGACTGTAAGGTGTCTAATTCTGTCTGGATTGAATAAGAAAGAGGCCATGGCTTCTATCACGGCGCCAAGCAGGGGAGCAGAGGTATTGGGGCTATTCTTGTCACCTTAGTTGTGTGTGTTTATCACTTCAGACCATTCATGCAGTTTGAGAGTCGAGGACGCACAGAGTAAAAATCGAAAGATGAGGTTTCTAAGAAAGTTTCCATTTGTGAAGTCCGTTACTCTACCCAAGCAGCCGAACATGTAGCTCAGACCGGCTCGAAATCCCTTCTCTCTTTCCTAAGGTAGTGTACAGATCCTCGTTCATTAAGAGTAAACTATTTGGACTCCCTCTCCCACAAGTCTCAGATTTAGCGATAGCGTGCAAAAAGGTAGCTAGCAGGTATTTCCCAAGCCCTTCCCAACGCCAATGGTATATTCAGGATTTCAGCTCAGCACAGCTGGAACATAAGAAAGGTAATATGCATATGTAGAAAGAGGAATTTTTCACAGTCTAAGCCGCCCACGACACAACTTCGTTTGCCTCGCTTATCGGCCGAAGCTGGTCTGTGTAGGAGGGGGACTCTTCACGGCGGCACCAGCATACGCGCCCGGAATGGGAACGGCGTCATACTGCTGCTCACCTGGCGCGACAGGGCCGTGAGAGTTGAAGTTTTGAGGTAGACCTGGAGCGGCTTCCTCGACTGGTGAGAATCCTTTCTGGCCGAGCCTCGGGGTTGCTGAGGGGGCCTTGACGGGCGGTGCCTGTAGCTTGAAAGGCTTGTCGGCTGCGGGCTTGGTGAACGAGGACTGGGGCTCGTGAAGTCGCTGTCCACCAGGGGTGAACGGAGACGCCTCCTCAATATCACCGAGCGAGCGGTATGCAGCAGCTGGTGGCAGGCGCGGGGAGAGCGCATACTGTGAGAAAGCTGGCGACTTCGGGCCGGCCATAGAGAAGGCAGGTGACTTGGGTCCGAAGCCAGGGGTGTTGGGAGCGGACTGGGTGCGAAGCTGAGCGAGGTACAGGTCAGATCGGGCCTTGTCTCGCATGTCCATCGACTTAGTGAGGCGGCGCTTAGAGTAGTAACGGTAGAAAACAATGCTGTAGAGAGTGATGCTGATAACCTCAACAACAATTTCGATAATGATGCAGATCAGAGTCCAGTTCTATGCCGGGTTAGTATATTGGTCTCGATTTGAAGATGTTACTATTGAGTCTCACCTGAAGTCTGCAAACAAGAGCATAGTCAACCTTGTCATCGAAAAGCTCGGAGCGATGGTTCTGCACGCAGGCCCATCCCCACATATCCTTGTTGTTGCTGTTGTTCCTGCTAAACTGGAGCACACCAGCAGCGACTGCCCACATAGCCATGCTGAAAATGAACCAGCCGACTGCGAATAGCGTGTAGTAGACACCAACTTTCTCGGCCCTTCGGTGACCACCACGGCAATACCCAATAAAGACAAGCACACAAATGGCGAGGGAGACGCAAGAGGCGGCGAGGACAACTTTTTGTGGCCACGAGTTTGTGTTGCTTGCCCATGGAGGCAGACCGTTCTGAGCTGGGAGAGCCTTGGTGGCGTTGAAAATGGCGAACGAGGAAGAAAGCATGGAAAGGATGATCAAACTGCAGCTGAAGTTGACACCACGGAGGGCGAACTTTGCCATACGAACTCTAGTCTTGATTCTCTGTTGCACTTATTAGTTGAGGATTACGACAGGGCTTGCAGTGACATCACATACCAAATCCTTAACCTGCTGCTTCTCGGTTGATGCCTCCGTCTTCTCCAAAACCTGCTCTTCGCGGAAGGTCGGGCTCAAGGGGTTCAGGCCCCGTCCCGGTGTTCCTGGCACCTTCATCGCGCTCTTCAAGGGCGACGCGGGCGTCATGGGCACGGTGACAGATTCCCTGGAGCTGTCGTTGATATATCCAAATCCAACATCGCCCGGCTGGGACTGAGGTACTACGTTCCTCTCATTTCCAGAAAACGGTGTTTCTCTCGGCTCAATAGGTGAGTGAATGCTCGTTGCCTCAGCAAAGCGTGGTGTCCTTGGCGGCTTCGCCAGCGAGGAGCTGGTAGAGGATGAGTCTGTGGAGTCTGATCGCTTAGGAGCGAGCTTCAAAGCGGAAGGCCGCTTCCTGTCGTCGTTGATTGCCATTGCGGCAGCGTGATGTGTGAGAGCGTCGACGCGGACAGGTGAACCCAAAGCTTTCTATAGGGGACGGACTGATACTAAGAAGTAAAGGAAGGATGGAAAGTCCAAGAGTGTATGCAAGGACGGACGTTCAAGTAAATGAATCAATATGGAAACCAGATACGGAGAGACCAGCTGTCGAAGAACTAAAAGCTCAAGCCTCTGGCAGCTGGGGAGGAGAGTGGTTTTGAGTTGGCGCCGGCCAGGACGAGGAACAATTTAGTCCGGCCTTGGGAGGGACCTCGCTGCATGGGAAGGTTAGCGTGATGGTACGAGCAGGAAGCAATGATATTTCGTACAGCAGGCAGGGGTATGAGGTTGACCAGCAGTCTGGATGCTGATAGGGCAAGTCTGTGAACTTCCAATAGAAGCTGGCAATCCGTGATAGAAATAGACGCCGGGAGAGGTGATGAAGTGGCGCCGGGCTACTGGCGTCCAACCTAACGGTAAGAGACTGGATGTCACTTGTACGTTGTAAGTGGAGGATTCTCTTTGCAAGGCCTGGATGCCCTTGGAAAAGAATTATAGAGCTCTCCCAGAGAGACGGCAACGAGGCTCAATGAAAGCGTAGTTAGGCGGAGTTTGGGAGGCAAGAAGAGAAAGAAGAAGACAAAGAACAGTCACAACGGCAGACTTAGCTCAGATAAGATCGCGAGTTCGAGGAAGAAAGAGGGGTTGCCCCCGGGAATCAATCATGTATTTCGAGACGGCAGCAAGTGAGAGAGCACCTTTTCCCTCTCGGCGCTGCAGGTCTGTATCTAAGTTGGGTACTCGAAATATCACAGCATCCCATCCGAGGGAAGGGCTGCCGTCCCGGAAGTCCCTAGACTTGTGCCCCAGGCGAGTTGGCGCCCGGCCGTCGCAGGGCAGGGCCTCCATCTGCACGGCAGACGCCCTGATTCGCCATGTATACATGTACACCACGCACTTCATCCATAGTTGAGCCAGGATGGCGGCCACTTGGCCGGAGGACAGGGCGGTAGGTGATGGGGCCCTGATGGACTCGGCGTGGGCGGGAGCGGTGGTTGGGCGGTAAAGGGACGCAGAGGAGAGGACTCAGAGGAGGGGAAAGACCACGAGGAGCGACATGGTCAATCTGTGCCCCTGTTCCTCGACTGCAGAGTATCCCGCCCTCGGCTGTGGTTGGTGGTGTTGGGGATACCGTGCAGGAAACCCTGCCAGCAATCTGCCATGCTCGAGATCGGCCTGCGCGACATGATAGGCTGCCTGCACTGCTGCCCCATGCATCTCTAAAGGCGTGGTGCCGGCTTCCAAAACACCTCGCCAATCAGAGCGCAGAGCTGCGTGATTCCCGTTCAGCCATCTGCATGCGTCGTAGCCTGGGCGGTAAGCAACTTCACACCTCAACCTCGGGGAAACCGCCAAATTCCTTTTGTTGTCTGCTGCTGCGATGCGACGGCAATTTTGGCCGCCTCAAAGGGCCTGAGGCAAGCTTCAGACACCGGAAGACAGCGGAAGAGGTGTCTCGCCTCAGCGTGTCGTGTCAGGGCCGCGCAACGGCCTCCTTGATGAAAGATTGAGCCAAACTGCAAATGGCCTTAATTGTACGCTACTCGTGACTTCGAAGCTTGCGGAACACAGCTTCCTCTCAAAGCATGCCGTACATGCGATGCGCTCTGGTATCACCAGGCCAAAATCTTACGTACGCCAAATCTTTGGTTCTTTGTGCCTCGAACGGGACATCGTCCTGGTACAGTACATGGGCTCTCAACCGACTGACAAATTCATGCGGTCCCCGGAGCGAAGAGCGAGGGCAAGCACCTCTAAGAATCCCAGTCCCATCAGCAAGCCAATATGGAAGAATCACAGTCGGCAATCCTTCTGCGCTCGGATTAATTGCTGATAAGGCGACCAGGCCGATGCAGATGCGGGACGGACGATCGATACATAGATAATAATAAGGGTAGGTAATAAGAGTCGAGCGTGTCGCCGCCAAGCAGAGCGATTTAACCCACCTCAAGCTCTTTTTAGCCCCCCGCGGCCACTATTTTTAGCCCACTTCACCTACTGCTCTGGACGCAGGGCCATTTCTGGAGAGCCGACCCTCCATCTTCAAAGAAGCTTATGAGCCTATCCGGTCTCTCTATCTGGCCCATGCCTTTGTCTTCCATTCCGAGGTTGCCAAGTCCCGGAGAGCTGTGCGGCACTAACCTCTACCTGTGCTGTGCTGTACCATGAAGAAATTGTTCCATTGCCGATCTTCTACAATCCTTCGAAGCATGATACTCAAATGCAAGTCAAGAAGTGCATCATCAAGTCAGACAGGAATCAACTATTTTTGTATTTTCATGCAGGCACAGGAGCTTTGAATTCCAACAACGCCACCATCATGACGGATCATGTCCAAGCTTCAATGTCCTTTCTTCTCTTGAACTACCGAGTAAACAGCGTAACAATCAGGATTGGGGATGCCATACTTGAGACGTGAAGCCTTAGGATGCGGCTGCTCAGATGTTTGACATGCCTGAGACACTGAGAATTACCGAGCCTCTGAACTTGTGTTCTCAGCCCGTTTCCTTTATACTTAACATGTCCATGTGGAGTGATGCCGTATGAGGTACCGTCAAGGCGCTATGGGCCGCAAATGACTGTTCCATCGCACATGCTTGTGTAAGTCAACTATTCCGATCCACTTCCTTCGCAAACACATCTTCAAGCTCGGAATCCATCGAGTAACACTGCAGGCGCCTTTGATGTGATGTCATATTTGGATTGCAGAGCTTTAGTCATCTACTGCATCTGGGATGAGCTCCGTTCATGAAGAACGCTGTTACTACGATTTGTTTGGGGGAGGGGGTAGATCAAATAGACAAGGTTCCTGAGGGTTTCCGTAGACGTCCTAGTCTAAGCGTGTCTGGCAGAAACACGGTATAGCATCGCTATCCTAGAATAATCGAGCATCAGAATGTTCTTTTTCGCTCCTTTGGAAGGCTCAGCTTGCAGGTTTAATCTCTTTTATACGCCCGAGGCTCAGAGTGATGGATGGGATGAATGTTGGAGCCGCGGGGCGGGGAGTAATAACCTTATCAGCTTATCGGGAGTTGCCAGCTGACCAGAAGCGGCTTAGCGCCCAAAATGGGCAGCAGTGTGAGCCAGAGCGATGACTGCACACGAAATTTTGTCACGAACGAGGCAAAATATTGGGCGACTCCATATCGAACCTCGACCCATTATTTCGAACTAGAGCTGCAACCTCCCTGACCCCGATCTGAGAAACCGCACATCTCAGCTTCTATCCACTGCGCACCTTGACGTTCGCAGCAGCCCTACACAAGCACCGCGCACACTTTTCTCCCCTTACCGTTGAGTCAGAGAGGGGCACAAAATCACAGTTGTTTTCTACCCCGCGCATCACCAAGAATGGCTGCCAACGGCGACAAGTTCGGAAACGACATCGAGTCGGAGTCCGACTCTGGCCCCGATTCTCCCGGCCTCGAACCCCAGGATGTGTCGGATCACGAAATCGACGAGAAGCCTCTCAAGCCCGCCCTGAAGAAGGCAGCCCCCGCTGCTCCCCCAGTACAGCGACCTCCCCTACCGCCCCAGACCGAGCCGAAGGACCTCGATGTCAGCACTCTCAGCCCACTGACCCCCGAGATTATCGCGAGACAAGCGACCATCAACATCGGAACGATCGGTCACGTCGCTCACGGAAAGTCCACCGTCGTGAAGGCCATCTCCGGTGTGCAGACAGTTCGGTTCAAGAACGAGCTGATCCGAAATATTACCATCAAGCTGGGATATGCCAACGCAAAAATCTACCAATGTGACAACCCAGAATGCCCTCGCCCAGGCTGCTTCAGGAGTTACAAGAGCGACAAGGAGGTTGACCCTCCCTGCGAGAGAGAAGGCTGTGGAGGCACCTACAGACTGATGAGACACGTCTCGTATGTATACACGTATATCCCGATATAATGCTCCTCGCAAGACTAATGACTTCAGATTCGTCGATTGCCCCGGTCACGATATTCTGATGAGCACCATGTTGTCAGGAGCAGCCGTCATGGACGCCGCACTATTGCTCATTGCCGGGAATGAATCCTGCCCTCAGCCCCAGACCTCGGAGCATTTGGCTGCTATTGAGATTATGAAGTTGGACAAGATCATCATCCTCCAGAACAAGGTCGATCTGATGAGAGAAGAGGCTGCCCAGCAGCACTACCAGTCAATTCTCAAGTTCATCAGAGGTACCGTCGCCGGCAAGTCACCAATCATCCCGATCTCGGCGCAGCTGAAGTTCAACATCGATGCAATCAACGAGGCGATCGTCCACACCATCCCTGTGCCGCCTCGAGATTTCAGCATGGACCCCCAGATGATTGTCATCCGATCCTTCGATGTCAACAAGCCCGGTGCCGAGATTGACGAGCTGAAGGGAGGTGTTGCTGGTGGCAGTATCCTTCACGGTGTGCTCAAGCTTGGTGATGAGATTGAGATCCGACCAGGTATCGTCACTCGTGATGAGAAGGGTAACCTGAAGTGCACACCCATCTTCAGCCGAATCGTCTCGCTGAACTCAGAGGCCAACGACCTGAAGTATGCTGTTCCCGGCGGTCTGATTGGTGTTGGTACTCGCATCGATCCTACGCTCTGCAGAGCCGATCGTCTTGTCGGTTTCGTCCTAGGTCTGAAGGGCCGCTTGCCGGAGATCTATAGTGAGATCGAGGTCAACTTCTACCTACTACGCCGTCTGCTTGGTGTCAGGACCGCCGATGGCAAGCAAGCCAAGGTCGAGAAGCTAGCGAAGAACGAGGTCATCATGGTCAACATTGGCTCAACATCTACCGGTGCCAAGGTTGCCGCCATCAAGAAGGACGCTGCCAAGCTTATCCTGACATCTCCTGCCTGCACGAACATTGGCGAGAAGGTTGCGCTCAGTCGTCGTATCGAGAAGCACTGGCGCCTGATCGGATGGGCCACAATCGCTGCGTAAGTCACTTCTTCTGCCTCAAAAACTGAATATTCGTCTGACGTATTCACAGAGGAAACACTCTCGAGCCAAGCACGTCTTAGAGTACTGACTGCTTACTTTGCAATTTTCTACCATGTATTCCGGCAACATAGGGAATAGAAGGATTCACAAAAGTCGCAAGTAGCGTGGCATTATTCAAAGACGGCCGTGGCGAGGAGTGCTGCGTAGTAGATCTGAGAGGTGAGAGACAGCTGACCACGGCGAAGCATGGATAGCATCGAAAGACACGGGTCGCATCCCGAACTTACCAGGCGATGGATACCGACATGATACATGTTCGTAGTCGATTAGACGCGAGAATGTACGTACGGTTGAAGCTAGACCTCTGATTATATGAGCTTTTTGATCCCAGCTTTTCCTCTCATTTCGCTTGCTATTAAGATTATGTGACAGATGTTGTAGAGGTATGATGTATGCCATGTCTATTTGCGCACTTTTCGTGCATGCTTGACCAGGTTCTCAATGACGCCCTCAAACGCCTCCCGGTCGCCGATTTTCTCGTCCGTCCGTTTCGTCCAGTACTCCAGCACCTCCTTCGAGGTGACCTCCATCTTCTCGAGCCGCGCGACGTGCGCCTTCAGCTCCGCGTCCGTCATGCCCAGCAGCGCCTCGTCCGTCGTCGTGCACAGCTGCTTGGCCGTCACGAGGTCCAGGTCCGGCACCGGCGGCGGGCCCTTGCGCCGCTTGGACGACGCCGAGGGCTTGCCCTGCGAGTCGACGGACGTGCTCGAGGCGTTGCCGTCGCCGCCTTGCTTCAGGCGTGTGATGCTATTGTTGGTGTTGCCGCGTGAGTCTGTCGACGTCCGTAGTGATCCGGACGAGTTCACGTGGTGCAGCGAGGGTAATATAAGTTTCTTCTGCTTTGATGCGGGCAGGATTTCGTCTAAGTCGACGGGTACGCCAAGCGAGACGAGGAAGAGCCGCCGGATGCGAGATCGTATCCAGTCCGGAGGCTGTAGTGGTGGTGGTGCTACCAGTTGTGACCATAACGACGCGCTTCTAGGCGTCAGAAATATGGGGTTCTCTTTGGATAGCGGGGGTATAGAGGGGGTGTCCGATTCTTCGGTAGGGAATAGAGCGTTTAGATATGGCTCCGTAGCAGCAAATATCTCATCAGAGTCCATGCCTTCGAAGTCGGGTATAGGAAAGGATAGAGGCTGCACGGCGGGTGCCTGTGCAGCGGCCGGGACAGGTGTGGGCTCATCGGGCTCATCGAAGCCGTCGTCAAACTCGCCAAAATCTGCGTCTTCGTCTCCTTCCTCAAAGTCATCGAAATCGTCACCAAAGTCTTCGTCATCATCGCCTCCAAAGCCGGCAGCACCAGGGCCGAGCGTGGCAGCTTTCTGCATCGCAGCAGACGACTTTCGTCTCGCGCGTGGCGTTCTAGGTGATCTTAGGGACGGAGATATTGGAGTATCTACGCGAGATAGAAGGCTCAGTATTCATGTTTCTCTGCAAAAAGCTATAGGGGAAAGAAAGACGCTACACATCCGTACCAGAAACTGCTGCCCCGCTGCTACCATCCTCAGTCTTGCCGTCAGCCGTCAAGACGAGATCTGGCGGCGGGTCTGCCCTGTTCCTCCTCTCCGGGTGAGATTGCGACTGCGAGTTGTCCTCGCTCTCCTCGACGACTGTCTTGGGGATCGGGTGCCCGCCCGGAGTCGCCGGCGACTTGACCTCCTCGCCATTATTCTCCTCAGACTCCTCATTCTGCGCATCCGGGATGATTGCTATCTCATCCGGCTCAGCATCACCCTCCCGCAGCTTGTAGGCTGCCGTGCCCGGCACTTCTCCGTATGACGGCTCATCGCTGACCTTCTCGACACGAAGCTTCGGGATGGGGGAGGCTCTGGAGCTGATGGGCGCAGACTGGGCGTCGGAGAAGTGGTCTTCGGATTCGGAAGAGGCTAGACGCATGCCGTTAGACAAGGCTTTGGTGATGTAGCAAAGACGAGGCATGCTTACTCAATTCATGTGCTCCAGGATCCTCTGTGCCATCTCTCTCCGGAGGGCTCAAGCTGTCGGATCTGTCACGCATGATCTGGCTCACAGACCCGAGGCTGGGCCTGTTCCTTGTCTCGCCGTATGGAGCAGATCCAGGCTGCTTGTAACGTTGGGCAGTAAATGTGTGGTATTTGCACGAAGAATATTGCCAGGCCGCAGAGCAATTGTAAAGAGACCCGGATGAACGGGGCCTATGGAATCGGTTCTCTAGATACGACAGAGGTGGTTGTCTGGTTTGTTGATGATGAGAGGGATGGCAGTTCACATGCACTGGTGTTAATCTGGAGGGGATGGACGAGGTCAGGTAGGTGGGTAGGATAAGGTAGGTGGTAGGGTCGAGCGAGTCCTTTGAGGCCCAGACCTATTCGAAAGGAACACTGGTGCGGCACTGCCAGATGTTTTGGTAAGGAGGGAGGGGCGGGGATAGATGTGCTGGTAAGACTGCTGCTACACATACCCCTCCCCACTATCACCACAAAATGGAGGAGTTAATATAA
>NW_006921076.1:0-332 GCF_000392275.1 Phaeoacremonium minimum UCRPA7 | reverse complement strand
TATTAATATCATCACGTATTTGATAACCTTCATAACCTTCCTTACGTCATTCTTTCAAAACATAAGCCTTCCCTATCCCAGAAGCTGTTAAAGGTACCCCTAATTTATCAAGACTGAAATTAAACTCTTCCATAGAATTAGCATGTTTTAATGTTATTATTGAATCTCTAATAGCGTATAACTCAAATAATTCTTTATCTTCCATTATTAATTTCTTCATACTATCTTTCCTATGTTTACCTAAATCAATCTTTTTATATTCATCACCATAAATATCCCCTATACTTGCTAAACTATTTACCCCTGACGGTGCTATTAAAACAGTATCTCTA
>NW_006921075.1:0-1107 GCF_000392275.1 Phaeoacremonium minimum UCRPA7 | reverse complement strand
AAGGTATTATATATATCTGACGATTATATATGCCGGCCGACCCTTAAAGAAGAATCAAACAAAGTTTATAGTCTTACCTTCTAGCGTTTATAAAAGGTTATCATAAGCTTTTCCAACTTTATACTTTATTTGATCTTATCTTAAGAAATATTTTATTATCGTCATCTAACACCTTTGATATTAAGATACTTAATCTTAAGAAATACTTTATTAAGGTTATTATCGTTTGATACTTTAATGTTAAGATACTTAACCTAAGGTATCTTTTGATAGTCGTTGATAGAAGAGTCGTCATTATCATACTTAGCTAATATATTATCTAAGGTTAGAAGGAAAGGTTCCTTTATAATAGCTGATAGTAAATCATCTTAGCTAGCTATTTAGATAAAGGTTAGGTTAGGTATACTCTTTAATATTATAGTGTCTATAGCTAGCTTATATGATTCTTATAGAATATGCTTATAATATGTCTACTAGATTCTTTTCTTTATATTATATTATAGATATATTAAGGGAATATTTATATAATACTTTCATAATGTTCATATAATATAAAGGAAAAGAAGAAAAAAGAAAGAAAGGAAAGAAAAAGAAAAGAAAAAAAAAAAAAGAAAGAAGAAAGTTTAGTTTAGCTAAGAGTCAAACTTAAAACTTTATAAATCGCTAGAGTCATACTATAATGTTGATAGCATCAGCTTAAGCATCAATATATACTATACTACCATTATACCATTAGGTCTATCTCGATTATATAAGCTTTAGACGTTATAGTATACCTTATATACTATACGATAAGGTAGGAAGGAAAGGGTTTAAAAGGAAAAAGAAGAAGGAAAAAGGAAAAAGAAAAAGAAAGAAAAGAAAGGAAAATAAAGAAAAAAAAGTTTAGCTTAGCTAGAAGTCGAATCTAGAGCTTTATAAATCATTATGACAATATAAGGTAGCTTTCGTCTGTTTTATATTATCATCGTATCAATATATATTATACTATCATTATACTATCAAGCCTATCTTGATTATATAAGCTTTAAGCACTATAGTATGCCTTATATACTGTATGATAGGGTAGGAAGGAAAAGGATATAAGTGAAAGGAAAAGGGAGGGGG